>NC_048313.1:5621470-5670304 GCF_013100865.1 Trachemys scripta elegans
CGGGCGCTGCACAGACACACAGTGACTGAGATCAGGGCCCCGGCAGGCCGGGCGCTGCCCAGACACACCGTGACTGAGATCAGGGCCCCGTCATGCCGGGCGCTGCCCAGACACACAGTGACCGAGATCAGGGCCCCGTCATGCCGGGCGCTGCCCAGACATCACAAGAGATGGTCCCTGCCCTGTGGAACTCACCAGCTAACTAGTCTAAGGGTGGCAGGAGAGACAGGAGGGGGATATAATATACCCAGGCTCACACAGTAAGTTAGGGGTGGTGCTGGCGATAGAACCCAGGGGTCCTGGGCCAGTGCTCTATTCACTAGCCCCGACTGCCTTTCCATGGAAGCCCTGTCCGTGGCTGCCGCCAGTCTGGCCCCAGGAACTCACACCTGGCCCCCTGCGCGTGAGAGCACAAGCGGCCGCGTGGCCCAGTGTGGGCGGTGGTGTCCCAGCCCTCCTGGTCAGCCGGCAGCAGGCCCATGAGACACTGGGCTGCTGTGTCCATGCAAATCCCCCCCGGCGATAAGAGGGGCGGAGCAGCCAGCGCGCGGCACAAAAGCAGAACTGCCCGTGGCTGGCGTCCAAGGATCGCCCGAGCTGGCCGGGGCAGGGGGGCGCCGGAGCGTGCTCCACTTAGGGGCTGGGGGGCTGAATCCACCCAGGAGCAAGTCTGCATTTCTACAGCCCTGTCTCTGGCCAAAGCCCTCTGAGGACGCTCGCTAACCCCTCCCACCACTGCCAAGTGTGTGGAGGGTGGGGTTGTGGGTCTGGGCGATCCACTCTGCTTCAGAGAGGGGAAACTGAGGAATGGAGAGCACCATTAGGCCACCCAGCCAATGAGCCACAGAACTGCGCATGGAACCCAGGTGTCCTGCTTCCTAATCCCTTCTGCTCTAACCACTAGACCTCACTGCCCTTCCAGAGCCCGGAACAGAACCCAGAAGTCCTGATGCCTAGTCACCCCCACGCAAACCACAGGCTGCCACAGCTGGTTACAGAACCTGGCTCCTAAGCCCCTCCAACCACTAGACCCCACTCCTGTCCCAGAGTCCGGGCTGCCAGCCTGTTCTGGGAACAGGAGAGCTGACCGCACAACGCTCCACCCAGCCCTCTTGTGACTAAGCACTCATCCAGGGCCCTGGGCAGGGCGTGCTGGGGCAGGTCCCATGGCACAGAGCCACTTAACCCTTTCGGAGAGTGGAGCCCTGGGGCCAGGCCTCCTGGCGAAACACGAAGGGGACCTGGAGCGTCCCAGCTGAGTATCCCAGTGGCTGGTGCCCAGAGCCAGTCCCACGTGACGACTTGTGTGTGGAACGAGTCTGCTGGGTCTCAGCCCAGCTCCAAATAATCCCCATCAGCAGCGGGGGCCCCTGTGCCAGCCTCCAGCCTGGGCAGTCCCCTGCCAGCCCTCAGGCAGGGCTGGGGTCCCACAGAAAGGCAGTGGGGGCTGGTTTCCCCATCCCTCCAGCTACAACCCTCAGCCCCCCTTGGCTGTGAGAGAGCCCTCCCCGGGAGGGGTGGGGTTGCCGGGACAGCCCTTGCCGGGCTCTTAGGAGCACTGGGTGCCAGATTCTCTGTTTAGGCCCAGCTCCCCACCCACTGAAGCCAATGGGAGTTAGGCGCCTAAACCCCTTTGGAGATCTGGGTGTCAGCTTCCCCATCTGTCCCATGGGGATCGTGGTCCTCGCTCGCCTGTTCCAGGGCAGGAGCTGTTTCACTCCAGGTGTGTGTTCAGTGGCTAGTGGTTAGCAGCCAGGCTCCCATGGGAGCTAGGCACCTCCCTGAGGAGCTGTGATTCACACACGAACAGGTACAGGCACCTGCCAAGGGAGCAGCGATGCTACGAAAGGGCTCTGTGCCCTCTTTCGCCGGACCTATTTTTCTCTCTCGTTATTTCTTCTGCTTGTGTTTGCCATTCGCTCCCCAGGGCTTGTTCTGCTTTGAGCTGTAAATAAACCCTATACGAGAGCTAGGCATTAATTACGCTTCCGATTACCCTGCTTCCCCCACAAGACTGTCCGGATAACTGGAGAACTGGCATGAGAGACGCCACGCCGCCAAACTGCCGACCATTGAGACGGGAAGGACTCTATTCATTTGTAGTCAGTCTGCTTGAAAACGCTGTTCTTTAACTCAAACGCCAGAGAAACGCTTTGGAGAAAAACATTCTTTGTGAAAGATACAACCAATCTCCCACTGCTCATTCCTCGGCCTTCCCTGGCTGGAAAACCAGGGAAGGAACAGACTTGACCGTCCTGATATTTCCTAGCAAATATCCATCACACGTCAGCAAGAAGTTAAAAAAAAATAAAAGGCGTCAAAAGGCTACAACTCTGATTTTCTTTCTCGCTGCAAGTCAATAGCATGGAATTATATTAACATCCGCCTCCAACCCTTTCTCTGGCTTGTCTACTTAAACCATAAATTCTTCCGGGCAGAGACTGTCTCTATCTAATAGACCCCACTCCTCTCCCAATGCTGGGAAGAGAACCCAGGCGTCCTGATGGTCAGGCCTCATTGTGCAAACCACTAGACTCCACTTCTCTCCTAGGTCGGAGGAGTGTTTTCCAGGCCCCTGGGTGGTCTTTGTAACGACAAGACACAGCCAATCTTCTCCTCGGGGGGAGGTGCTTTCCTGATTCCCTCGTGTTCCCCAGCACCCGCATGCCCAGGCCGCGGTTGTGTTGCGTCCTCACTGCTCAGCGCGAGGGACCGAGCGCACGGGGGCGTCCAACATCCTTGGGCTAAATCTTCCGCCAGCGCCCTGAGCAGAGAGATCTGACCCCTCGGGGCAGGGGGAAATAAACACCCGACAAGCCCAGGCTAACACCTGGCCATGAGCAGCCGGGAACCTGTGTCCCCCACCTCTCAAGGGGACCTGTCCTGGGAAACAAAACGGAGATCGTACCCTGGGTTGTTGGGTTTTTTAATCTTTAGGGTGGCTCACAAAGCCCCAAGGGGGCCCCCCTCTGTGCTTGTTCTGCCCTATTCATTAGTCAGGCCTCATCTGACTTGATTTTCCTGGAAGTCTCCCCGGAGAACTGCGTCGGACTGTGGCGTTCCAGACCCGGAAGGGGGTCTTATACCGGCTGATTGCAACTGGGTGCGTTATATAAGTGTGTCCGGCTCCAGGGAGGTCCAGACCCTGTGTCTCAGGGGCTGGTGTGTTAAAACCTGCGAGTTAAGTAACCAGAGAACGGGAGGGCCCAGGCGTTCTGCTGCAGGAGACAGTTTGGCTTGGGGGTCCGACCGCAGGAGCCTAGAAGGAGAAGCAAATGGGGCGGGGGCTCAGAGACAGACAGGCGTCCGAGCTCCACATCCAGCTGGGTGCTGTGCATGCCGCCTGCTGGCCAGAGAACCAGGGCCCCGTCGCTATTTCTGGAAATAAACAACTCACCCCTCGGCTTCTCCCCTGGCATGTCGACTCCCTGCTCGGCCTAAGAGGCAACAGCGCTGTGGCTAACGAGTTGGCTCCTGCTCCCAACTCACGCTAGCTCCCTGGCAGTAACAGGGCTTTCCATCCATAGCTGGCCCCATTGTACAGACGGGGAAACTGAGGCACGGGGGAAGGTGGCTCACCCAGCGGGGAGGGGAGGGGCTGGGAATAGAACTCCGGTTGAGATGTGGGTGGTGCCGCAGCCCCTGAAAGGAGCCCAGATTGCCACCCTGGGTGGGCCAGGGTGCTGAGTGCCCATGGCACCCACTGGCATTCAGGGTGTTCAGCAGCACTGAGCAGCCGCTCCCCCTCCCACCGCGGGGGAGCCCCCAGAATAAAGTGACACCCAATCACAAGGGGGGGGGCAGTTTTGGGCTTAAAAAACAAACAAACCGCTCCGTGCCTCAGTTTCCCCATTTGTGATGGAGGGATAATGGGGCCTGCCCACACAGTGCAGGGCTGAGCAGCGCCCTCTCAGTGCTCAGTGCCATTGTGGCGGTGCCGGCGCTCGGGCGGAGCTGGGCAGGGATTCAGCCTTCACTGTTTGGTCTGGCCGGAGTGAGGGAAGGGCAGTGCCTCTCCCGCTCACTAACCTTTGCTCCAGGTGTGCTGGCTCGGGCGGGGGGAGGCTGCAGGCCAGGCGCAGAGCGGTCCCAGCCGGCTCTCGTAAAGGAACGGGGCTTCTGCGTCTCTGCCTGGAAACAACAGCCTGGCTGGGTGGGAAGCACATGATGGACAGAGGGGCAGGTGCACTCATAGCAGTGGGGGCAGGGTAAGCGGGGGGGGGGGGGGTTCCTGCCAATCCGATCACATGGGGGAGTCGCTGGGGAAATCACCTTTCCAACACAGAGAGCTCAGAACGAGCAGCAGGAGAGAGGGCAGCACCCCGTCTAGTGGTTAGAGCAGGGGGGGGTGGGAATCAGGACTCCTGGGTTCTATTCCCAGGTCTGGGAGGGGAGTGGGATGTAGTGGTTAGAGCTGGGAGTCAGGACACCTGGGTTCTAATGCCAGCTCCACCTTGCTGTGACTGTGGGAAGGTCACTCCCCCAGACTGGGCCTCAACCCCCCTCCCTGTGAAATACTCACAAGGATCCCAGGGGAGCCGGAAGGGCGTGTTAATGTCTCACTGAAGATGGAAAGCATCACATTAAAGTCAACTATTTATTTATTATTATTATTTACAGAAAGTCTCCGAGTGCCTCTTGAAATGACAACTATACATTTACAGGGAATGCTCTCTCCTGCAATGGGATGCGGCTGCCTCTGGGGTGGGGCGTGGGGACTGTTTATACAGGGACCCCTCACCTGGCGCCGAGATGCAGCCACCTCTGGGGTGGGGCATGGAGGCTGTTTATACAGGGACCCCTCGCCTGGCACTGAGATGCAGCCACCTCTGGGGTGGGGCGTGGGGACTGTTTATACAGGGACCCCTCACCTGGCGCCGAGATGCAGCCACCTCTGGGGTGGGGCATGGAGGCTGTTTATACAGGGACCCCTCGCCTAGCACTGAGATGCAGCCACCTCTGGGGTGGGACATGGAGACTGTTTATACAGAGACCCCTCACCTGGCGCTGAGATGCAGCTGCCTTTGGCGTGGGGTCCAGGGGCTATTTAGCTGCCAGATGCCTGACACACCTGGGCACTAGTGCCAGAATTCACACTTGCAGCCCCGCTGCCATGCCCACGCCGTGTAGCAGCCTGGCTGGCTGTGGGCAGTGCTCCTGCAGGGAAAGGCTGGTGCCCGAGAGCAGGTAGTGATGGGCAGCTCCTGTCTGCAGCGCCCTGGCCCTTTACGGCATAATGACCGCCTATAAAAGCCCTGGGCAAACAGCTTGTAAATGTCTCCGAGGTGTTTATGGAGAGGCTGGGCTTGTGGGGGTGCGGGGAGGGATGTGACGGGCACAGCAGGATGCAGCCTCCTCGGGGGAGGGAAGGGCTCCTACCCCGCCCCCTGCAAAGCTCTCCGTGTGCTGGTCTCCCCCCAGATCTCCATCAGGGGCCTGGGAAGATGGGTCGCAGGGCGCAGCCCCAGCCCGGGGCCCCCAGATCATTGCTTGGTTGCTGGGCACCGGGACTCTGCAGCCCACACCCATCGGCGGGCCCTGCCCGGGCCGGTTTTGCTGTGGCGGTGGCCGGATCCTGCTCCCGGGAGCTAATTGAAGCCAGGGATCCGCCCCCTGAGCAAACAGCAGCTGCTGATATAAAAGGGTTGATAGCAGGCGGGGAGCTCCCTGCGGCAAAGGGGGCCATCCCACGGCAGGGCTGGAGGCGTGGGGCTGGCGCTGCTCCTGGGGGAAGGTGCAGCCCCTATTGTGGCCCTGCTGAATTTAGGGCTCGACCAAGGTCCCTTTTCATGGCCCCTTGCAGCCCAGGCTCCTGCATGGGGGGCAAAGCCAGGGTCACCCCCACGTGCCCACCACTTTTTACCAAGGTGTCTCAGGCCTGTCCTAGCGGCCCCCAAATCAGGCCCTGCCCCCCGTCACCACACAGTAGCGTTGGTAACGAAATGATCACCCATGTGATCCTAGGAGGGCAGCAGGGGAAGGATAAGATGGCTGCCGCACAGGCCAAGGGCTCATGGGAAATGTCTGAGGTTTGAAAACAAAATGGCCACTTCACAAGCCAAGAAGTACAGGCGCCGATGGGCGCCTCAACATACAATGGCTGCTTCACGAGCCAAGGAATCATGGGGGTTGACTGGGTTTCCCCCCCAAAAAATATGGCCACCCCAGGAGCCAAGGAATCTTGGGAGTTGATTGGGTTGCCCAAAACAAAATGGCTGCCCCATGAGGCAAGGAATCATGGGAGCTGACGGGTGTCCTAAAACAAAATGGCTGCTTCAGGACCAAAGGAATCATGGGTGTTAATTGGTTTTCCCAAAACACAATGGCCACCCCATAAGCCAATGAACCCCGGGCGCTGGCTGGGTTTCTACCCAACACTCCTGAGCCAAGACCCTGGCCTCTCCCTAACCGGGAGGTGGAACCGGCTCCACAAGTGTGGGGGGCTTTGGGGGCTCCTCGGGCCCTCCCATCCTGGGGCATGTTTGCCAAAGGGGCTGTTTCCCTACCCACTTAGCTCCTGTGCCCAGCTCCCGGGGACTGGCCATCCTCCTCCCCTGTCCCCAGCTTGTGTGCCCGAGCGATGGCCCCGCGGGGCGATGGAGGGGGGGCCGGCGCTCGCTGGAGGCAAACAGCTGCTCCTCTCCCATCACCCTCCGCAGGGCGAGGCGGCTCCAGCCCGGCTCATGCTCCCCGGCTGCCGGTTAACCATTAACCCTGCTGCGGTTAGCTCTGGCTGGGGGCGTTGCCAGCACCCACGGGCAGGCTAGGGTCGCCGAACTGCTGGGAGGCGCCCACCACCTTCTTCCTCCCCTGTTCACCCCCAGGCTGGGGAGTTCAAACCTGTCTCCAGATGGATCATTAGGAAAAGACCTAGGATGGAGATTGGGGGGTAGCTTCCCTCCCCGCAGGCCGCTGTCAGAGACTGGATCCACTCTGGCAGGGCCTGCGTCCCTCTCCCCAGCCCTTTTTTGTGATCACGGGCATGGCCCAGCACCGCCCTCCCCACACCGCGCTCGGTGCTGTACAAACACAGAACAGAGGCTCCCTGCCTCTAAGAGCTACGAGCCGCAGGAGGACGGGCGAAGGGTCAGACTGAGAACCGGTTGAGATATTTAGCCTTCCCCCCCGACTCTTCCTGCCCCCAGCCAGCCAGCTCAGGGGCTGGGCTGTGCCACGGGGCTGGGTGGTGGGCTGTCCCCAAACCCTGCCCTGGCACGGCTGGGGGTGCCAGGGCCCTTTGGGGCCGCCTTCCCCCGACCGAGCGGAAGGAGCTAATTCCATCACGCGTGAAAGGTCCATTGAATCAAAACACGGCAAGTTTAACTCCCCCCGCCCCCAGGCTTGGAAACCCACCTCCCTGGAATCAACTGCTCCCTTCTTTTCCCCCCCTTTCCTCCCCCGGCCTCTGCCTGTCTCAGTGTCCCGCTGTCTCACACCTTGGAAGGAAACTGGCAGCTCTGACAGGAGCATCTTTATACTCGCTGCCGTGCCCGCACCCGGCCCACCTTGCCGGAGACAAAGGCCCGTGTGTTCGGAGCCGGCCTGCCCGCCTCGCCCAGCTCTGGCTGCCTGGAAAACACACAGGGCCCGTGTTGATTTAAGAATGTATGGATATATATAAAACTGCTCCCAGCAGCCGGGCCGGGGGACGGATGTTTTCAGGGAAGCCGCGTGAGGATGTGAGGAAGGCAGGATCGGCAGCTTCCCAGCGCTTCGCCCGGCAGAAGGGCCGGTCAGGTGCTTTTTTCACACCCGCCCGTGGCCCCGTCTGCAGGAGCGGAGCCGGCCCGGCGGCCCGTGGCATGCCCAGGGGCTGCCCAACGCCTGGCCTCACGCGGGGTCCGCGGCTGCCGAGCCGAGTGCGACGGCCGCTTCCTGGGAAGGATGGAGCCGAGGAGACTGGAAAGATTTAGTCGTTTAGTTTTCGTAGTGGGGCGTGAGACATGGAGCAGCTCCCCAGCAGGCTGCTAGGGGGCGCTGTGCTCCGTCACCCACCCACGCCGCGTTTCTCAGTGCCCATGGCAGGGGCTAAGGGGCGCTGTGCTCCGTCACCCACCCACGCCCCGTTTCTCAGTGCCCATGGCAGGGGCGCTGTGCTCCGTCACCCACCCACGCCCCGTTTCTCAGTGCCCATGGCAGGGGCTAGGGGGCGCTGTGCTCCGTCACCCACCCATGCCCCGTTTCTCAGTGCCCATGGCAGGGGCTAGAGGGCGCTGTGATCCCCACCCATGCCCCATTTCTCTGTGCCCATGGCAGGGGCTAGGGGGCGCTGGGCAATTCCCCATCTCCTCTATAGTAGCCAGGCTGAGGGTCATGGCCCTGGCTCGGAGCCCCAGGCAGTTGGGAGGCACCTTGCAAGAACACAGGCCAGTCTGTTCCACTAGTGTCCTCAGCTATTGGGGACCCAACTGGGGGAGGGGCGCACTCTCAGGGGTGCTGGGCACCTCTTGGCTTCAGCTGGAATTGTGGATGTTTGGCGCTTCTGACGGGTGAGGCCTCCCATGCACTGGCCGCGGTTCACAAGTAATGCCTATTGGAGATACATGGGGAGCAGAGAGAGGCCCAGACAGTGTGGCACAGCATTGGGCTGGGGTATAAGAAACCGGGGTTCAGTTCCTGGGTGTGTCACTGACACCCTGTGGGATCTTGGGCAAATGAGCTCGGCTTCCCAGCTGTAAAATGGGTGCAATAATCTATCTTGTCTGCTCAGACTGTGAGCCTTTCAGGGCTCTAGCTGTGTGTCTGGGCAACGCCTGGCATAATGGGGCCCTGATCTCGGCCACTGTGCGTCTGGGCAGCACCCGGCCAGACGGGGCCCTGATCTCGGTCACCGTGCGTCTGGGCAGCGCCTGGCCCGACAGGGCCCCGGTCTTGGTCACTGTGTGTCTGGGCAGCACCCGGCCCGACGGGGCCCTGATATCAGTTACCCTATGCCTGTGTCAGGTGCTGCACAAACACAGTAACCCCGTTGTGCGGGGGGCCTGGTCTCACCTGGGGACTGTAGCTGCTCATGGAATAGAGAGAAGGTAACTAGCAAGGATTGTGGCTCTAGTTTATGGAGTCCGGCTGTGTCTAGCAGTCGACCCTTCCAGCCTTCCCCTCTGAGCAAGGCGAGGTCCCACTGACGGAAAGGGGGCGCAGGCAGGAGGGGGGCACTGAGGGTTGGCTCTGTCCCAGTTCGAGGGGAAGGCTGGGGTGGCTGGGCTGGTGTTTGGAGGCTGGAGGGGAGAGCGGAGATAGAGAGATGGGGGGAAGAGGAGAACGCATGGGGGGAGCCGTTTCTGGCCAGCCCCGGAGGCCTTTGAACCAGGCTACGTTCGGAGGAGGTGTCGGCTGGGCAGTGACGGGGCTGGGGTGGCCGTGACGGAGGCACTGGGCTGAGAGCCTCAAAGGGGCCATTGTAGTCTCAGCGGAGCCGGCTGCCGGGCCGTCCTGTCGGTTATTTATAACCGCCGGCAGGTATTCCACGTCGCCTCTGCCCATGGCCGGGCTGCCCCCCCCGCCCGCCACCGCCGAAGGGAAACTCACTTGATCCAGGACGGCTGCACGGATAGTGGGGGGGCTGGGCTGCCCCCTGCTACTGTTGCTCTGTCACGCCCCTCCAAGCACGGCTGGCCCCTTGGGGCACAATCCGCTGGGGTTTGGGGGTAACCCCCCGAGCATCGCCCCGGGGCTGCGGGACAGCTAGGCAGTGTCACTCGGGGGACCGCATTGTGTGGGTGGGTGTGTACGCACACACGTCTGTGTATCCGTGTCTGCATGCGTGTGTCTCTGCACGTGTGTGCAGCTGTGACCCTGCATGTGTGTCTGCGTGTTTTGTACGTGTCTCTGTACATGTGTGGGTCTGCCTGTCCAGTTGTTCCTGAGCAGCAAATCCTCCAGCGAAGCCCAGCTGGGGTGGGCTCCCTGTGCTTCGGGGCCCCAAACCCGGGGGTGAAAGGTCAGAGCCCGTCTGGGATCCCGGCCCCGCCCTGCAGCGCTGGCCTGGGGCGGGTCCGGTTTCACACGGCCGGGGCCGCACGGGCTGGGCTGACTCAGGTGTGTCCGGGTAGCCGGGCGTTCCCCAGGATCCGTTGTTTGCACTCGCGCAGGCATGGGAGGAAATCTTCGCAGCAAAGCAAACAGGGATGACGGGAAAGCCCTGCAGGGCTGGGCCCGGGGCCCCGGGGATCGGCCTCCACGGCCCAGTGAGCCCCAAGGCATGAAGCCGGATGTGGGGCATCCTGGTGGCTAGGGAGAGGGTGACGTGGCTGGGAAGGGGCATTTTCATTCTGGTGGTTCCTCATCGGAGGCTGGTGTTGGGTTCACAGCCCCAGCCCTCCGCCTCCCACCCCCCGGCTTCCCTCTGGGGAAATGTGGAGAGTGGGGGCCGTCTCAGTCCTCATGCTGGGCAAGCGGAGTGGCAGGGGTGGGGTGGGGTGGGGTGGGGGCTGGGAGCATCCCCTGGCCTCAGACCAGGCAGGGGCATCTCTGACTGCTGACACGGGCAGGATTCGAACCTGGGGTCTAAGACGTTGAATGCCCTGCTCCTGACCCCCTCATAGTCACCCTGTCCCTTCCCCCTTCCTGCCCCCCAGTCATCCTGTCCCCTCCCCCTTTCTACCCCCCATAGGCCTCCTGCCCCCTTCCCCGACCCTGATCCCCAGGAGAATAGGTGATAGCTTCTTTATGGCGAGATAAGCTGCAGGCTGTGTGTGTGAGTGTCTGCGTGTGTGTGCCTGTGTTTGTGTGCGCGTGTGGGCACGTGTGTGTGTCTGCGTGTGTGTGTGCATGTACGTGTGCACATTTGTGGACATGCGTGTGTGTTTGCGTGCACGCACATGTGTATTCGTGTGTATGCATGCATGTGCATGCGCACGTGTGTGTGTCTTTGTGTGCATGGACCTGTGTGTGCGCGTGTGTGGACTGCGGGGCACTTAGAAGAGTTATGCTACCGACCGAAAGGGTCTGGGCTGAGGGGGGCGTCACCGGGGGGGCCTGTGGGTGGGGCTGTGCGTGTGGGAGCATGTGCCAGTGTCTCGGCGTGTGTCTCCCTGCGCCTCCCCAGCCAGGCTCACGGCGCCCCTGTACTTTTCCATTCCCGGCTGTCGCTTGTTTTCCTTTCCACCCTCTCTCCGGCCGGGCGTCTCCCCTTCTCCCTGCCCTGCCCTGCTCCCTGCCCCAGCAGGACAGCTGCCTGTGTTTCCAGGGGGCAGCGCGGCCCAGGGCTGAAGCCGACGGGTTTATTTGCGGGCCCGGCGCAGGGCTGTGGTGAGCCCCGGCGGGCTGGGAATAAACGCCGCTTTGCTGAGCGGGGCTAATCACACGGACCAGGAGTGTTCCTTGGTTTGGATGGAAATGGGGGGTGAAGTCAGGTCGTGCCTCCGGCCGATAATTTTAGAATCACTTGGCCTGGCTGAGCTGTTTTGAACTGTCCCCAAAAACGGGATCCAAATGGCAACTTTATTCCTTTCGTACAGACCCTCCCACAGCCGCAGCAGAGGGGGTGGGGGGATCCCAGAGCCCTCATGGCTGTCGCTGGTCAGATTCCCCCGTGTGCACCACAAAGGGGCTATAAACTGGACTCACATTATTGTAGTGGAGACTGCAGGCCCTTGGTGAGATCAGGGCCCCAGACACACAGCGACCGAGATCGGGGCCCCGTCGGGCCGGGCGCTGCCCAGACACACAGTGACAGAGATCAGGGCCCCATCTCACCGGGCACTGCCCAGACTCACAGTGACTGAGATCAGGGCCCCGTCGGGCCGGGCACTGCCCAGACACACAGCGACCGAGATCGGGGCCCCGTCGGGCCGGGCGCTGCCCAGACACACAGTGACTGAGATCAGGGCCCCGTCGGGCCGGGCACTGCCCAGACTCACAGTGACCGAGATCAGGGCCCCGTCTCGCTAGGCGCTGCACAGACACACAGTGACTGAGATCAGGGCCCCGTTGCGCCAGGCGCTGCACAGACACACAGTGACTGAGATCAGGGCCCCGTCGGGCCGGGCGCTGCCCAGACACACAGTGAGTGAGATCAGGGCCCCGTTGGGCCGGGCACTGCCCAGACTCACAGTGACTGAGATTAGGGCCTTGTCGCGCCGGGCTCTGCCCAGACTCACAGTGAGCGAGATTAGGGCCTCGTCGCGCCGGGCGCTGCACAGACAGAATGAGAGACGGCCCCTTCCCTAAAGAGCCTGCAGTCTAAATAGCCAAAGGGCAGGAGGAGAAAATGAGGCCCAGAGAAGGGCAAGGACCCATGCAGCAGGTCAGTGGCAGAGAACAGAAGCCAGGTGTCCTGAATCCTCGTCCAATGCTCTCCCCACTAGACTTCACTGTCCCCACTTGGCACGGAGCCCCAGCCCCTGCGCCCACCCCTCCACACACACACACACAGAGTCATTCTAAGGTACGGTAGCGCATCTCAGGGTTGGGGGGTGACCAGCCTGCGCTGTGCTCCAGCAATCCCCAGCTGGCTTATGGCCCCTTGGGGGCCACATGGAGCACCCGCCGTGCCCTGCTCGAAGCTACACCAGGGGCTGCAGGGGGGCTTTGGCACAGCAAAGTCATTGCAGAACACCAGGGGGCGCTGGGCTGAGGCCACTTCTCCCTGCCCCACCCCAGGTCTCCTACTGCTCTCCTGCCTGCTCACGCCCCAGCCATAAAGCGGGTGGGGTCCTTTTGTCACCAGCCTTCCAGGATGCCGGTTCCTGCTTGGGGATTTGCTGCAGATCTACAAAGTTATCCTCTGACTGTCACCTCCCCCCTGTCCTAGCCTGGGGCTGGGACATGGTGTTGGCAGGCCTGGAGTCAGAGACGTTCTCTCCTCCCGGAGCCTTTGCTAGGTGCTGCACAGATCCCAACCGAGATCAGGGCCCCATCGCGCCGGGCGCTGCGCAGACCCCGGCTGAGATCAGGGCCCCGTCGCGCCGGGCGTTGCGCAGACCCCGGCCGAGATCAGGGCCCCGTCGCGCCGGGTGCTGCACAGACCCAGCGAGAGACAATCTGCTCCCCAAAGACCTCACAGTCTAAACAGACAGAGCTTGGGAAGGGAAACTGAGGCCGAGGGCGGAGAAATGACTAGCTGAGGTCACCCAGGGAGTCTGTCACAGAGCTGGGAACTGAACCCCAGTCTTCTGGGGCCTAGGCCGGTGCCGTCACCCCCTCGTCTCCATGCCGTGTTGTCAGGAAGCCCCTTCCAATGTCGGATTTTGGGGCTCTGGGAGCCAGTTTCTGACTCCATCAGGAAAGGTCTTTTCCTGGGCTGCGGGGCTTCCCAGACATCTCACTTGAACCCGTCCAAGGTATGACCAGTCTGGAACAGCCCCTCCCACTGCCAACTGGGATGGGCCCTGGGGACCGAACTCCCCTGCCCAGGGTATGGCTGTGTCACACGGTGGGGGGTACTCACAGGGCTGTACCTGCTTGGGGGACACACGCAGGGTCCCTCCATCTCCGGAGGCCTCAGTCCAGCCCCTAGTGCCAGTGTGACACTCCTCCTCCTCCGTTCCCTGATGAAATCGCTTGTGTGTGGGGGGGTCTGTAGATCTGTGTGCTGCAGTCCGGTGACCTTCTCCCAGCAGCCTTGTTTTCATGCAGGAGGTGTCGCTGGAATGACATCTGGCTGCCCAGCCGGGGGCACATAAAGAGCCCTTTCTGCTCGGGCGCGCACGGCTAAAAACAGCTCTGGGGAGGGAGAGACGGAGCCACGTCCCGTCCCCGTCCCTCCCAGAGCCCTTGGGAAGCCCCATCCTGTCGGGCAGGGGGGTGGAGCAGGACTGGACCAGGCTCCAGGCGCTGCTGGGTCCTTCTCTGCAGAGACCTCCTTTAGTGCGACGGGGAGATACAACAGAACTCCAGAAATCTCCTCCGTGCCTGACACGGCATCTATCTACCTATCGCCTTACACCCCACCTATGTATGTGTCTCCATACACCCCGTCTATGTCTCTGTCTCCATGCACCCCGTCTACATCTCTGTCTACTGATCCCTATACATCCACCTATGTATCTGTCTCCCTACACCCCGTCTACATCTCTGTCTGTTGAACCTTATACACCCTGTCTACGTCTCTGTCTCCCTACACCCCGTCTATGTCTCTGTCTGTTGATCCTTATACACCCCGTCTATGTCTCTGTCTCCATACACCCCGTCTACATCTCTGTCTCCCTACACCCTGTCTACGTCTGTCTACTGATCCCTATACACCCCGTCTCTGTCTCCCTACACCCCGTCTATGTCTCTGTCTGTTGATCCTTATACACCCCGTCTATGTCTCTGTCTCCATACACCCCGTCTACATCTCTGTCTCCCTACACCCTGTCTACGTCTGTCTACTGATCCCTATACACCCCGTCTCTGTCTCCCTACACCCCGTCTATGTCTCTGTCTGTTGATCCTTATACACCCCGTCTATGTCTCTGTCTCCATACACCCCGTCTACATCTCTGTCTCCCTACACCCTGTCTACGTCTGTCTACTGATCCCTATACACCCCGTCTCTGTCTCCCTACACCCCGTCTATGTCTCTGTCTCCCTACACCCCGTCTATGTCTCTGTCTGTTGATCCTTATACACCCTGTCTATGTCTCTGTCTCCCTACACCCTGTCTATGTCTCTGTCTCCATGCACCCCGTCTACATCTCTGTCTACTGATCCCTATACACCCACCTATGTATCTGTCTCCCTACACCCCGTCTATGTCTCTGTCTCCCTACCCCCATCTATCTATCTACTGCTGACGTATCTAAGCAGCTCTCAGACCCACCGCCTGCCTCCTCCCCTCCAGCCAGAGGGAACCTCTTTGTTGCTGGCAGCGTTAGTGAAGGCAGCTCCATCCTGAGGACTAAGGACCAGGCCGACGCGCCCAGGAGTAGAATTTTGCCCCTCACTGATGGGCTGAGGCAGCACAGAACCAGGCCAGAGCAGTTAGAAGAGACTGAGGGCCAGATCCTAGCTGGGGTCAATGGGCCGTCGCTCCATTGGAGTCAATGGGCCAGATCCCAGCTGGGGTCAATGGGCTGTCGCTCCATTGGAGTTAATGGGCCAGATCCCAGCTGGTGTCAATGGGCCATAGCTCCATTGGAATCAATGGCCCAGATCCCAGCTGGTGTCAATGGGCCATAGCTCCATTGGAATCAATGGCCCAGATCCCAGCTGGTGTGAATGGGCTGTAGCTCCATTGGAGTCAATGGGCCAGATCCCAGCTGGTGTCAATGGGCCATAGTTTCACTGGAGTCAATGGGCCAGATCCCAGCTGGGGTCAATGGGCCGTAGCTCCATTGGAGTCAATGGGCCAGATCCCAGCTGGTGTCAATGGGCCATAGTTTCACTGGAGTCAATGGGCCAGATCCCAGCTGGTGTCAATGGGCCGTAGCTCCATTGGAGTCAATGGGCCAGATCCCAGCTGGGGTCAGTCACTGATATGCACCATCATCATTCACTTACTAAATTTTACGTCCCATTGTATTGTCTCCCAACCCAACTCCCATACATGGGAGCAGAGACCTCTGCAGAGCCCCCCACTGCCCTCCCACAGATCCCCCCTTCTGCCACAGTACTGACCCAGCACTCCCCCTGGGCATGGAAACCTGGACCGAACACCCACCAGACCTAACTCCCACCCCAAACCTTCCCCCTTCCACTCCTAGAGCTGGTAGCCCCTGCTGGCTGGCCTGCTCTGATAGGGACACAGAACAGCACCAGCACTGAAACAAAACACTCCAAAACAGCCAACCCTACCACAACAAACCTTTCCCCAGCACAGGCGGGAGAGAGAATGAACGTGCTGGGACAGATGTTGGCCATGTCGCTTAGTGTCTGATTGAGACGTGCCCAGAGGTGGTGATGAAGGTGGGGTAAGATCAGAATAGAATGAAATCGAATCACCAGAACTCGTTAGAACTCACCAGAGCTAGTTAGAATAGGACAGAGCGGAATAGAATAGGCTCGCCAGTGCCAGTTTGACTAAATTAGAATGGGAGCTGGTCGGAAACCGAAATTTCTGTTCTGCGGAGAATTTTTTCCCACCCCAAAGCTGAAATTTTCAGTTTCCTGCAGAACGAAAACCCCGAATCCTTTTGACAGGGGGGCGATTGCTTCTCTTTGTTTCGATTAGGTGGAAACGCTTTGCTTCGAGAACATCGGCCCCTTCTAAAAGACTATTAAATACAATCCGTCCTATGTCGTCATACCCATGTGAGTGGAATATTCCAGCTGCTCTATTCAGAGGTTGAAGGGGAAGGAAGCGGAGGGATCTCACGTTGCCACAAAACGTTTTTACTGCCCCGAGAAAGCGGACACGATCCGGTTTGACTTTTTCCTGTTGGAAGATTTTTGTGGCAAAATGTTTGGATTTCAACGAGACTGCGTTTTTTGACAGTAAACGGTTCTAAGACGCTCACGCTGCCCAGAATCATTTCATTCTACCCTTCGGTTTCCTCATCTGCCGGCTGCATCTGCCCCGCGGTCAGCTCTTCAGGGCAGGCGCTGTCTCCTGGTGATGTGTTTGTGCAGCGCCTAGCACGCGGGGGCCCCAATCCAGGACTCAGGACCCCCGAGGGAGTATGGCAATACAATCAGAGTTGCTAGTTCCCAACGGTCTGATAACCTTCCCGTTTTACATTTCTCTAACACCAGAGCAACCTGTATCTTAAGATCCTTCCATGGTGACGGGGCCCATGCAAGGGCCTAGAAAGTCAGAGAGACCTCCCCGCCGAAAGTTGCCAGAGCACTCTGCAAGCTGTGTGTCCAGGGATCGCTTCCCCTGTCACTGGCATGCAGCCACCTCTGGGGTGGGGCGTGGTAACTGCAGAGCAGCACAACACAGCTGCTTCGGACAGGAGGTGAAGGAGGATCCTTGGAGCAACGGAAACCTCAGGGGAGACTTTTAGGGAGGCCAAACGGGAGCATCTGAGTTGGATTATAGCCAGGAGACGCAGGGTTGACGTCTCATCGTGCGTGAAAAGCGGATCCCCAACCTGCAGATCCCTGACCCCGCTCCTCAGCATTCTGGCCGGCAGATCACCGATCCCTACCCCAGAGCCCTCGCTCCCAGCCTCCAAGCCGTGCAGATCCCAGGCCCGCTGGACAGCAGCCCCAGGAAATCCACTCTCCCTGCAGAATGTTTAGACTCTTGGCCGGCGCGAGGAGCTGAGAGCCCGGGAGGGAAGGGAGCGAATTAAGGGGCCCTGCTGGGTTCACACTGCTGGAACATCAGAAACCGCAGCTTTCCGGCTCCTGCCCCCAGCTCCAGGGGAGCCGGGGCTCAGCCGGGAGCTGGCGCGGTGCCTGGCTCAGGCTGCCCTGGATGGCAGCGGGCCTGGGACACAGAACCAGCTTCTCAGGCTGCGGCCAAATGTGCCCCGCGTCTCCGACTCCTACCCGGGAAGAAAAGAAATCCCTTCCTCTGCCCATCCTGTCCGGACAGCGCATGGGCATTGGCACAGCCTCACGCTGCTCTGGGATCCCCATCGGTCACTGGGGGAAACTGAGGCAGGGGGAGCTGCTGCAAGGTCACAGACCAAGACGGGGGCTGAGCTGGGGATAGAACCCAGCCATCTGCCTCCTAGTCCTCTGTTCTAACCATTAGACCCCACTCCAGTGATGGGGGTGGAACCCCCCCAATCCTTATCTCTGACCACTAGACCCCGCTGTCACCCAAAGGAAGCTAGTTCACTTCGTCTCCAGCAGCGAGCGACATTTATTTCCACGGGAGGCAGAAAGATCCCGTTAAATGACCCAGATCGGCAGCACCGCGGGGGCTCAGCGAGGATGCACAGATGACAAGGGAGCCCTTGCAAGCCCAGCGGGATTGGAGAACCCGGCCTTTTCTCCTCCGCTCTGCGCTCCTGTGCTCATGCCACTGCCAGGCCTGATCGCCAGCTCCTCCGTCCTGTGCCATGGGGCCTGCCTCTATTCCGGGGCCTGCCTGGCTCCTGGTGTCAGTTAGAGCACCCTCAGGGCTGCTCCAACACATGCTTCACCCCGTGGGCCCGGGGGCCAGAGAATAGCCACAGTGCAGGGTGCTCCAGTCAGGTCCCCGATCCGCCCTGTAAGCCAGGGACTGGGAGCAGGACCCTTACACCGTCCGGGCACTGACTGAGGGGGACCCCCTGCACAGGGGAGATTCTCAGGCCCATTGCAGTGCCAGCATGGGGAGCTGAGGAGGAGGGGACGGGGGTGAAGATGAGGAGGGAGCCCGAGGGCACCCTGGGGCTCCTGTCTCGGCAGGGCCGGGAGGGGTGGGCAGCAGAGCCCCGGCGTCACACAGGGGCTTTCTGCTGCCATGTTGTTTTTTCCAGCAGAGCGGCCGGCACCCGCTCACACAGGCTCCATTCAGCCAACCCGGCCCGAGCAGCCACCGCTGGCAACCCCCAGCCAGCCTGTCCCTGGCCAGCCCACGGCACGGGGCAGCCAGCACGGAGCGGGTGTGGGGAGTGACTCAGAGACCAAGCACTGGGGGGGCAGGTGTATATATGGGGAGAGATTCATTCATAGATTCCAAGGCCAGGAGGGACCTCAGCGACCACCTAGCCTGGGACACTGCGTAAGCCAGGCCAGGGAGCTGCCTGAAATAATCCCTCGGTGCACTAGGGCGGATCTTAGATAGATAGATAGATAGAGAGAGAGAGAGATAGAGAGATAGAGGGGGTGTATGGGGATAGATAGATAGATAGATAGATAGATAGATAGATAGATAGATAGAGGGGGTATACGGGGATAGATAGATAGAGGGGGTGTAAGGAGATAGATAGATAGATAGATAGATAGATAGATAGATAGATAGAGGGGGTGTGTGGGGATAGATAGATAGATAGATAGATAGATAGATAGATAGATAGAGGGTGTGTGTGGGGATAGATAGATAGAGGGGGTGTATGGGGATAGATAGATAGATAGATAGATAGATAGATAGATAGAGGGGTTGTATGGAGATAGATATATAGATAGATAGATAGATAGATAGATAGATAGATAGATAGATAGATAGATAGATAGATAAGGTGTATGGGGATAGATAGATCGATAGATAGGGGGTGTATGTGGATAGATAGATCGATAGATTGCATTACTCGGCCCTGAGGGTCAGTCCAGGCAGATTCAGCCGCTGGGCAGGTGCCCAGGGAGCAGGGAAGGGGTGACCCCACGGATAGAAGCGACCGCTTTGAAGGTTCAGGGGAGCTGGGCCTTGGGGGTCCAGTTGAGCCAGTTGCCGTCCCCTCCCCCAACACACACTTGGGCCGGGTCTTGCCCCCGAGTCAGGGTGCCCAGCGATTAGTGATTAATCAGGCCGGGGCGGGCGGATCCCCGAGGGGGCGCCCGCCGGCTGGGGCAGCGTGGGCGCTGTGTTTGCCAAGCAAACTGTCCCTGCGGTCGTGGCCCAGGCCCGGAGGGGTCCAGGGACAAAGGTCCCGAGCCGGCGAGAGGCGACATGGAGGGCACAGGGCTGAGAGGGGCTGCTCCCCCTGGCCGGGGTTGGGCAACTCCAGCCTCGGCCCCATCTGGAGTGGGTATGCCCGCTGGGGAGAAGCCCAAGGCGTGTAAGGGGCTGTGGTGGGAGGGCCCAGCTGCCCCCCCCCCACTGCCTGTAGGGGCTGCGGGGCATTCAAGGGCAGAGTGCTCGAGGGCTGGGGGTGGCGAGGCCTGGATCCCGCAGTGGGGCTGGAAAAGGCAGCAGCTGGGCTCCATCAAGGTGCTGGGAGTGGGGGGTTGGGACCTGAGACCCATGGTGGGCCTGGGACGGGTGTGGGGCTGGGCTAGGGGAGGGGCTCATTTCCCACACTGAACCAGGCCCAGCCCCAGCTCTTCCCCATCGAGTCATTGGCCACCCTCCCGAGGGGCATCGTGGGACGGTGGGTGTCTGGAATAACCTGGTTTGATCTCTAGACGGTCTCCCCACTGGGTGCCAGGTCACACCTGTCTCTCCCCACTGGGTGGGGGGACCCCAATAATCCCCATTGGGGTGTCGGGTCACACCTGTCTCTCCCTGCTGGGTGGGGGGGACCCCAGTAACCCCCATTGGGGTGTCAGGTCACACCAGTCTCTCCCTGCTGGGTGGGGGGACCCCAGTAACCCCCATTGGGGTGTCAGGTCACACCAGTCTCTCCCCGCTGGGTGGGGGGGACCCCAGTAATCCCCATTGGGGTGTCGGGTCACACCTGTCTCTCCCCACTGGGTGGGGGGATCCTAGTAACCCCCATTGGGGTATCGGGTCACACCTGTCTCTCCCCGCTGGGTGGGGGGATCCTAGTAACCCCCATTGGGGTATCGGGTCACACCTGTCTCTCCCCGCTGGGTGGGGGGACCCCAGTAACCCCCATTGTGGTGTTGGGACACTTTGTAACATTTTCCCCCCAGCCATGAGAGCTGCAAACATTGTGGTGAGGCTGGGACGTCACCCAGGTAGTTGGGGCCGGAGCCCTGCCCCGTTGGCCTCCCAAGAGCGTGTCTGAACCCCTGGAGGGAGCGGCTGGGCCAGGAGAGCTCGGGGCTAGCGGAAGGGGGCTGTGTGGTTAAAGCCCTAGGTTAGGACTCAGGAGATCCAGGTTCTGCCTATGTGACCATGGGAGAGTCACATGCTACTTCAGGGCCCTGTCTGTACGGGGGGGAGCGCAGGAGAGAAACCTCCCTTTGCCTATATGGAAGGGAAGCTCTTCGGGGCAAGGGACAGTCTCTCACCCTATGTCTGGGCAGCGTCCGGCACGATGGGTCTCTGATCTCAGTCGCTGCGTGTCTGTGCAGCGCCCGGCATGACTGGGCCCTGATCTCAGTCACTGTGTGTGTGGACAGTACCTGGCGCGACGGGGCCCTGATCTCAGTCACTGTGTGTGTGGACAGTACCTGGCGCGACGGGGCAGTGATCTCGGTTATTGTGCGTCTGTGCAGGGCCCAACCTGATCTCGGTTGGGAATTCTAAATGCTCCTGCCATGCAAATAATAATAATAGTGCACCCAAACTTTTTGGCAAACGTTCGCAGAAAATCCGGTTGGTTGGTGACCCAGTCGCTGATCAAACAAGGGGATGAATGAGTTCACAGAGTGGAATTTACCCTGGGGATACACAACCACTGACATGCCCTCTGTGTCGCGGGGAATCTCACCGTGAGCCAGCAACGGTCCTGATCCTCTGATTAGTTGTGTCTAGACCTGGTTGGGATTTTTTTTTTTACAGGGTTTTTTTTTTGACAGAAATGGCTTTTCCTTGATTAAAAGTTTGGCATATTTTGACTTTGCAGAAACTGCAAATGAAATATTTCCTTGCAGGTTAGTTTGATATTAAACTGCCTCTGCTAATGGGCTGTCATGCCTCATGGGAGTTGTAGTGCAGATCCTTCATGCCCCCATTCTCTCCTATTGGCCAGGCTCCTTGGATGGACTACTTCTCCCATGGACCATGGTGTCCTCTGAGAGCGAGCCAGATGATGCATCATGGGAATCATGAATCTGTGGTGAACCATGGGATATGCAGTCCACCCAGGAAGTTCAGCCCATAGGGGCATGAGGAACAGCTCCTATCACAGATGCAGTTTAATGTCAAACCACTAGAAAATGAAACGTTTCCTCATTTCCCAATCAACATTTCTGGAATGTTTCATTCCGTGAAAATTTTTGGCCATATTTGATTTTTTTGGAGAAAAATCAGATGTCAGAATATCGGAATTTCCTGCAAGACAGAAACTCCGATTTTCACTCGGCTCTTCCCATGTAGCTAAACCGCTGACAGTGGTGTCATTGTAGGCAGAATTCACCCGACTCCAGCTACATGCGTGGGGAGGTACATAAGAACATAAAAACATAAGAACGGCCATATTGGGTCAGACCAAAGGTCCATCTAGCCCAGTATCCTGTCTCTGACAGTGGCCAATGCCAGGTGCCCCAGAGGGAATGAACAGAACAGGTAATCATTAAGTGATCCATCCCATCGCCCATTCCTAGCTTCTGGCAAACAGAGATAGGGACACTGTCCCTGCCCATCCTTGCTAATAGTCATTGATGGACCTGTCCTCCATGAACTTATCTAGCTCTTTTTGAACCCTGTTATAGTCCTGGCCTTCACAACATAACTCTGGCAAAGAGTTCCACAGGTTGACTGTGCGTTGTGCGAAGAAATACTTCCTTTTGTTTGTTTTAAACCTGCTGCCTATTAATTTCATTTGGTGACTCCGAGTTCTCGTGTTATGAGAAGTAGTAAATAACACTTCCTTATTTACTTTCTCCACACCGGCTATGATTTTATCGAACTCAAATATATCTCCCCTTAGTCATCTCTTTTCCAAGCGGAAAAGTCCCAGTCTTATTACTCTCTCCTCATATGGAAGCCGTTCCATACCCCTTGTAATTTTTGATGTTCTTTTCTGAACCTTTTCCAATACCAATTTATCTTTGGTGAGATGGGGCAACCACATCTGCATGCAATATTCCAGATGTGGGCACACTATGGATTTATATAGAGCAGTGGTCACCAACCGGTAGATCACGATTGACTCGTTGATCGTGGAGCCCCTGACAGTCGATCTCAGTCTCAGTCTAGCGTTGCCAACCCTCCTGCAGCCAAACCAGGAGATCGGCCGCTAACAGTCCGGCGGTGCAGCGGGGCTAAGACAGGTTCCCTGCCTGCCCTGGCCCCTTGCCGCTCCCAGAAGTGGCCAGCATGGGGGATCTCCAGGCACTGCCCCCCACAGCTCCCATTGGCCAGGAATGGGGAACCGCGGCCAATGAGAGCTGCAGGGGCAGTGCCTGTGGAGTGGGGCAATGCACGGAGCCACCTTCCCCTCCCCCTCAAGGAGCCACGACTGGACATGCTGGCCACTTCCGGGAGCGGCACGGGGCCAGGGCAGGCAGGGAGCCTGCCTTAGCCCTGCTGTGTCACTGCCCGGGAGCTGCCTGAGGTAAGCGACGCCCGGTCAGAGCCTGCACCCCGAACCCTTCCCACACCCCAATCCCCTGCCCCAGCCCTGAACCCCCTCCTGCACCCCAACCCCCTGCCCAAGCACTGAGCTCCCTGCACCCAAACTCCCTCCCAGAGCCCGCACCCCGTCCTGCACCCCAACCCTTGGCCCCAGCCCTGAGCCCCTTCCCGTACTCCTCCCACACCCCACACCCCTCCTAAAGCCTGCACCCCCTCCTGCACACCAACTCCCTGTCCCAGCCCCCTCCCAGAGCCCACACCCTGCACCCCAACCTGCTGCCTGAGCCATTAGCCCCCTCCTGGAGCCAGCACTCTGCACCCCCTCCTGCACCCCAACCTCCTGCCCCAGCCCTGCGCCCTCTCCTGCACCTAAACTCCCTCCCAGAGCCCACACCCTGAACCCCAACCCACTGCCCCAGGCTCAGGCCAGAGCCCCTCCCACGCTCCGAACCCCTTGGCCCCAGCCCAGAGCCCACATCCCTTCCTGCACTCCAACCCCTTGTCCCAACCCGGTGAAAATGAGTGAGGGTGGGGAAGAGTGAGGGACAGAGGGAGCGGGGATGGAGAGAGCAGGGCGGGGCCTCAGGGAAGGGGCGGGCAAGGGTGTTTGGGTTTGTGGGTTTACTGTTATTTCTACATTTTCTTTGAGGTAGATCCTGGGTTGCACTTAAATTCAAAAAGTTATCTTGTGCTTTAAAAGGTTGGAGACCACTGATATGGAGGCATTATGGTATTTTCTGTCTTATTCTCTATCCCTTTCTTAATGATTCCCAACATTCTGTTCACTTCTTTGACTGCCGCTGCACACTGAGTGGATGTTTTCAGAGAACTCTCCACAGTGACTCCAAGATCTCCTTCTTGAGTGGTAACAGCTAATTCAGATCCCATCATTATGTTTTCCCATGTGCATTACTTCTAATTTATCAACATTAAATTTCATCTGACATTTGGTTGCCCAGTCACCCAGTTTTGTGAGATCCTTTTGTAGCTCTTCGTACTCTGCCTGGGACTTAACTATCTTGAGTAGTTTTGGATCATCTGCAGACCTTGCCACCTCTTTGTTTACCCCTTTTTCCAGATCATTGATGAATATGTTGAATAGGACTGGGCCCAGTACAGACCCCGGGGGACACCACTATTTACCTCTCTTCATTCTGAAAACTGACCATTTATTCCTACACTTTGTTTCATATTGTTTAACCAGTTACCAATCCATGAGAGAACCTTCCCTCTTATCCCATGCCAGCTTACTTTGCTTAAGAGCTTTTGGTGAGGGATCTTGTCAAAGGTTTTCTGAAAATCTAAGTCCACTATGTCCACTGGATCCCCCTTGTCCACATAGAATCATAGAAGATTAGGGTTGCAAGAGACCTCAGGAGGTCCAACCCTCTGGTCAAAGCAGGACCAACCCCAACTAAGTCATCCCAGCCAGGGCTTTGTCAAGCCGGGCCTTAAAAACCTCTAAGGATGGAGATTCCACCACCTCCCTCAGTAACCCATTCCAGTGCTTCACCACCCTCCTGGTGAAACAGTTTTTCCTAATATCCGACCTAGACCTACCCCACTGCAATTTGAGACCATTACTCCTTGTTCTGTCATCTGCCACCACTGAGAACAGCCTAGCTCTATCCTCTTTGGAAACCTGCTTCAGGTACTTGAAGGCTGCTATCAAATCTCCCCTCACTCTTCTTTTCTGCAGACTAAATAAGCCAGTTCCCTCAGCCTCTCCTCATAAGTCAAGTGCCCCAGCCCCCTAATCATTTTCGTTGCACCCCTCAAAGAATTCTAGTAGATTGGTGAGGTGTGATTTCCCTTTACAAAAACCATGTTAACTCTTCCCCAACAAATTATGTTGTCTGACAATCTTGTTCTTCACTATAGTTTCAACCAGTTTGCCCAGTACTGAAGTCAGGCTTACCGGCCTGTAATTGCCGGGATCACCTCTGAAGCCCTTTTTAAAAATTGGCATCACATTAGCTATCCTCAGGTAATGATGATAACGATGCAATCTCCTATTTAGACAGATAAAATCTTGCAGCAAAGAAGTGGGTTATTTTTTTAATGATCTTGAATACCAAAAAAAAAAGGTAAAGACACACTTAAAATGAACCATCCACAAACAAATCCCTCTCTAAATTATGATATATTAAAACAGACTCTATTAACCCCTTTTCCAAAGCAAATATTTAAATAGAAAGCCATTTACAAAAAAAAAAACAAAAAACCAACAACAAAAATCTAGAACAATTCCTCCCCCCGCACCAGGCTTCACACTCACGGGGCCCAATTTGTCTGTGGCATAACTAATTCCCTTGAACGTAACAGTGGAATCCTGCCATGTGTGGATCTACAGGGTTTGGGGATCGCCTGGAGAAGCTCTCGGGAACTGTAACATTTCGGCAGAGAATTCCATATGCCTTGGGAACTACGAGGGCTGCTCCCAGGCTCCGAGTTCGAGGCCAGGGGCTGGATGTACAGCTCTTCTGGGACATGTTTGAAACAGACACGGCTGCTCGCCCAACGCTGCGGAGGACTCTCCATTGCCGCTGAGCTCAGTGGCACCGCTCTGGTAGCTAATGGCACAGAACTAAGGGCAGGATCCCAGCTGGTCTAGTGACTGTCTGGCGCGGTCTCCCAGGAGGTGGCCAGGACAAGGGGAGATGTGGAATGTGTTCATCCCACCTGGCCATTACCTTGGGGAGAGACTTTGCCCTGCTCCCTTGAAAGATTTGGAGGGTGGGAGTGGAGGTGGGGATGGGGAGGGTATTTTCCACACCGAGAAAAGGAACCCCTGGTCACAGGATGGCAAGGGGCCTACACAGGGCCCAGCACAGGAGCTGGTCTCTCGTTCCTTTCCCCATGTCGTGCCTGGTGGACAATGGAAAGGAACGTCTTACACTTGGGCGGGTAGGTGGGGGAACGGCGTCTGCCCCTCGCCCCCGATCTCTGCAAGCGGCCTTGGTTCTCCAGAGGGGGGCCATTACGAGGCATTGAGCAGGGAGCGGCTGTACAGGCTCTGGTAGTAAGAGCCGGTTTCGCTGAGCGAAGTGGCCGTCTCGTAGGCGTGTTTGCCGTCCGGCGCAGGGGGCGAGCCGTAGCCGCTGTAGGCCATGGCCTGCTCGTAGGCCTTCAGGTCAATCTTGTGGCTCTGCTCGGAGGACATCAGGTTGGTGATGGAGAAGGGGTGATTGAAGTTGTACTGAGGGTCCATTTTGAGGTCGTTTGGGAGGTCCATATTGGTGATGGAAGGGGGGAAGTAGTGGCTATTCATGGGCTGAGAGATGGGGGAGGCCTCGGAGGCCGGGGATGAACCTTGCACGCCAGAACAGTCCAACTGGACCAGGCCCCTTTGCTCCTCAGAACTGTGGGAGGCATCTGAGTGGCCCGACTCGGCCCCTTCAGAAGCGGTGTTGGGACTTTGGCCTTCCTGGAGCCGCTCAGGGTGTTTGGGAGCCTGCTCCTGGGTGCCGGATGGCTTGGCGTTGGGTTTCTTGGCCTTGTCTTCGATCTTGAAGCGCTTCTGGCGCCGCAGGTAGCAGCCGTTCTCGAACATGTTGCCGGAATTGGGGTGCAGGGCCCAGTAGGAGCCTTTGCCGGGCTTGTCCGGGGAGCGGGCCACTTTGACGAAGCAGTCGTTGAAGGAGAGCGAGTGGCGGATGGAGTTCTGCCAGCGCTGCTGGTTCTCCCGATAATACGGGAAGAGGTCCATGATCCACTGGTAGATCTCGTTGAGGGTCAGCATCTTGCTGGGGGCCTGCTGGATGGCCATGGTGATGAGGGAGATATAGGAATACGGGGGCTTGGCATGAGTCAGCGTGCGCCGGTATGACTTGTTGATTTCCTTGGGCCGGTTGATGCCCGAGGCTGGGTACCCCAGAGGGGCCAGGGACTGGCTCACGTTCGGGTAGGGGGATAGGGAGTTGATGGTGGGCGCCTGGGTCCCCAGTGGCGTCAGCACCGGGCTGACAGGTGACGTCATAGCGGGAAGGCCCATGGGGCTGGTGGAGCTGGTCAGCCCGGTGAGGGAAGGGCTATTCGGGTAGGTCATGTTAATGGAGCTGGGGGAACTAAGCGAGTTGAGCGTCATGTAGGAGTTGATGGTGTTCATCGGCCCCAGGCTGGAGGTCATGGTGCTCACAGATGGATAGACCTAGGGGAAGCCAAGGGACAGAGTTAGCCATGCAACTACCACAGAGGGCTTCGGCCTAGTCCAGGGGTGGCCTAGTCGAGAGGGTCAGTTACGTGAGGCAGGGCAGTATCTCACCCACCAAGGGCTGGCTTCGGCTCTCAGTAACACTACGGTAAATATGGACACAGTGGAGTTACTCCTGGTTTGCACTAGTGGAATCAAGAGCTGGATTTGGCCTCAAAGGGACAGGATGGGGATGGGTGGTAGCAGGGAAAGTAATTCAGGAGTGTGTAAGATAGAGGGCTGAATTCTGATCTTGTGTAAACTGGAGTGAATCCAGATTTACACCAATGGATCTGAGATCAGAATCCAGCCCCCCGTTCCCAAGACCGCCATTTCTGATGCGAAAAAGGAGCAGCAAAACCGGCTTCTTTTCACTACCGAACCAGCCAGCTCTCCTTCATGCCTGCGAAGGAGAAACAGGAAGGCCACAAACCCAGTAGTTTGCCCCCTTCTCCGGTCACCTTTAAAGCGGAGTTTATTAAATAAACAGCTTAGTGCCATTCAAAGTGGGATCCGAGACTCGGGTGTAACAATGGCGCCTGCTATTTACCCTAGATAGGCTTGAACAGAAAGGGTTCATTTACGAGCGCTGCCCTGCTGCCAATCAATGCGTTTGGTGCCACCTTGCTCACTCGCACTGTATGTTTCCTGGCTGTGTTGTTGAGCGTTGCTAAGTTATGCAGCCCACGGCTCTACCGGGGCCTGGTTGGAAGCCCGTTGAAGTCAATGGAAAAACTGCCATCGATTTCAAGGGGGTTTCGATCAGGCTCCAATCCCATGAACACTGCTCATCAGGGCGCCAGGCACAGGCCTGGGAGCCAGGACTCCTGGGTTCCGATTGTAAGCCGGCCACGGCTCTGCAAAGCGCTTTGCGATCCCGTGATGAAAAGCTGCCGGGTGGGCTCCGCTGTAGACTGCTGTGATGATGGCAGAACGGGTTTGCTACCCGGCTTCGTTCTTCCGGGACTTTCATGGGTCTGACTGCATCCCGGGACCACTCAATGCCGCGGGAAAGAGTCAGAGCCTTTCGGTCCAGAAGGGACCATTAGATCCCCCAGTCACCCCTGAACTGTGCCCAACGACCCATGTCTGGATGAAGCGTCTTCTAAAGAGGCCTCCAGGCTGGACTGAGAGACACCAAGAACTGGAGAACCCACCACTTCCCTAGGCAGTTTGTTCCCGCGGTTAATCACCCACACTTGGGCCTGATTTCCAGCCGGTTCTGCCCTTTCTCCGCTAGATTTCAGTGCCTGGTGTTTTCTACCCAGGAAGATACTTAGACACTGATCAAGTCACCGCTCAATCTTTTCTCTGATCACCTCCACAGACTAACTCCGCCAGTCTCTCACCGTCTGGCCGTTCCTCCAGGCCCTGATTCATTTTGTGGTTCTTCTCATGCCCTTGCCAATTTGTCAACATCCCTTTTAAAAGGCAGCCCCCAGAGCTGGACGCGGGATCCGGTGTCGGTCTCACCAATGCCAGATACGGAGGGAAAATCCCCTCCCTGCCCCTGCTCCTCTGTTCATACAGTTACGCTTTGGGATCCTCTGTTGAAAAGCTCGGATTCAATCAAGGCATTGTCTGCGGAATAACTAGCTCAGGGGCAAATTTCCAGCCAGCTGCTGGTTTGGCAGGGCAGGAATCAGACCCTGAGGCTTTGGAGAGGGCTAATGAGACAGGCTGCCCTGCAGCCAGCAAAGATCCCTGGGCAGCGCTCTCTGCTCTGCAAAGGTCGTGGGCCCTGTCACCCTTCTCCCGCGCACGGCACAGCTCGGAAACGAGGAGAGAGTGAAAGAGCTGGTGTACCATGCTGACAGGTGCTGTATAGCAATGTATAGATAGATAGATAGATAGACAGATAGATAGAGGGGGTGTACGGTGATAGATAGATAGAGGGGGTGTATGGGGATAGTGAGATAGATAGAGGGGGTGTATGGGGATAGATAGATAGATAGATAGATAGATAGATAGATAGATAGATAGAGGGGGTGTATGGGGATAGATAGATAGATAGAGGGATGAGCTGTGATAGGTAGATAGATAGATAGATAGAGGGGTGAGCTGTGATAGGTAGATAGATAGAGGGGTGAGCTGTGATAGGGAGATAGAGGGGTGAGCTGTGATAGGTAGATAGATGGATAGAGGGTGAGCTGTGATAGGTAGATAGAGGGGTGAGCTGTGATAGGTAGATAGATAGTGGGGTGAGCTGTGATAGGGAGATAGAGGGGTGAGCTGTGATAGGTAGATAGATAGAGGGGTGAGCTGTGATAGGTAGATAGATGGATAGAGGGGTGAGCTGTGATAGGTAGATAGAGGGGTGAGCTGTGATAGGTAGATAGATAGGGGGTGAGCTGTGATAGGGAGATAGATGGATAGAGGGCTGAGCTGTGATAGGTAGATAGAGGGTGAGCTGTGATAGGCAGCTATTCAAACTTAACTATTCGACATTGACATGTTGCCGGGAATTCCGAAAAGGGCTCCGGAAATGTGGGGGTCTGAAGGGACTGAGGTTTGAGGCTGCTGCACCTGCCTGCTTGGCCGAAGGGGTGATCTCTGCCCTGCGTTTGAACCCTTAGGACTGCACCGATTCAGACACAGAGCAGGTGAAAGCAGCGCAGCCTCTCATGTGGACGTGGTTACATTGCTATAAAGGTGCTCAGGGCACTTTAGCTGATTCCTGTAATTTTAGTTATAGCAGAATCCATCCTGCCTTCCCCCTGGAGACAAACCAGATTCCTGACCCTTCGCCCAGCCCAACCCAAAGCCCCGCCAATGTGCACCCCAAACTCTATTACAGCCTTGAAACCGTCATCCAAAATTCACAGGGCTCTGGTGCCCAGCTGAACCGAACTCTCCTATCCCACTTCCAGCCTTCCCAGGCTTCCTCCAGCCCTGCTGCGCTATCTAGCAGCACGTGGCAGGCACTAATTAGCTCTCCTCGTGAGGTGGGGTCACTACTCCCATTTTACAGATGGGGAAACTGAGGGCGGTAGGAAGTATTCAAGGAAGCATCCAAGGAAGCAGATTCGTCGCAACAAACCCCAGTCCTATGCTTTAACCATGAGGGCTTGCTCCAGGTTACCCTGTACTGTCATTGGCACCGGTGCAAAGTGGGCATAAAAAGCCACCAGATCAGAGCGGTCCATGCTGTGAACCCGCTTGGCAGTGGTATACGTGGCTGCAGGAGTGGGATGGAGATGGGGATCTGGGACCAAAGCTGGGCTGCTCCTCTAGAGCAAAGAGATGCTCATGGAGGAAAGGGTAAATCTTGGAGGCAAATAGGAAAAGACAAGGGCTCCTACCCGGATGGGGATGTTCTACAGGAAACAGCTGCTCAACTCGTGCTCATTTTAAGGGCAAAAAAAATTAAGCGGCACATTTTTTCAGTTGTAAACTCAATTTGGAACTTTGGCTTGTGTGCCTCATGGGAGTTGTAGTTCAGAGGTCTCACACTCCCCATTCTTCTCGATAGGCCAGGCTCTCTGATCGGACTACATCTCCCATGATGCACCATGGCCACCCTTCATAGTGAGGGAACGTGGCGGTGTCCTGGGACTCCCTAGCTGTGGTGCACTATGGGAGATGTAGTCCAGCTGAGGAGACTTCCCCTAAAAGGAAATTGAAGACAGGAGGAAACTGAACTACAGCTCCCATGAAGCAGGAATCTGAACTGAGCTACGTCAGTTTTGGGGCATGTTGGTTTTTCAGACACTTATCACACCAAAATGTCCAGTAGCAGAAAACCCATTTTTCAATTGAAATACAGCATATTCCACTCTGCCTCAGCACCAATCTCCATGCCAAGATCTCCTGCTCCCGTGGCCACCTCTGGGGGTGGAACATGGCAACCAACAACACCGCCTCATAATGTTCCACAATAACTTCTCCTTCTGGATCTCCCTTTGGACTCCAGGACACATGCTAGTGTATTAATGAAGGTCAGTATGCACGCTGCTTCGTTACTGTAGGGCAGCTTGTGAGTGCACATGGCTTTGTTACTATATGGTTGCTTTTGACATTAGCTGAGTCCTGGAACCGATTTTCAAAGGAGTTTTGCCCTGGTTGGTTTTAAAAGACCCATAGACTTTAAGGCCAGAAGGGACCGTCATGATCATCTAGTCTGACCTCCTGCACAACGCAAGCCACAGAACCTCCCCCACCCACTCCTGTAATAGACCCCTAAGCTGTGGCTGAGTTACTGAAGTCCTCAAATCATCCACCATTTGCTCTCATTTAAACCTGTAAGTGAGTCAGGCCCCATGCTGCAGAGGAAGGCGAAAAAAAACCCTGAGCCAGGGGAAAAATTCCTTCCTGACTCCAAATATGGCGATCTGTTAGACCCGGAGCATATGGGCAAAACCTGCCAGCCAGACACCTGGGAACAGGGCCGGCTCCAGGCACCAGCCCAGCAAGCAGGTGGCATGTCGGGCTCTTTCGGCGGCAATTCGGTGGCGGGTGTCTCTCAGAGGGAAGGCCCAGCCGCCGAATTGCCGTCAAAGAAGAAAGTGGCACGGTGGAGCTGCCGCCGATCATGACTGCGTCTTTTGTTTTGTTTTGTTTTTCCTGCCGCTTGGGGCGGCAAAAACCCTGGAGCCGGCCCTGCCTGGGAAAGAAGTCTCTGTAGTAACTCAGCGGCCCCTCACCAGCTGTTGGAGATATTTGCTGCTAGCAGTCACAGATCAGCTCCATGCCATTGTAGGCAGTTTCGTCATCCCATCCCCTCCATAAATGTATCGTGAAGCCAGGTAGGTGTTTTGTTCCCACTGCTCCCCTGGGGAAGCTGCTCGGGAACTTCACTCCTCTGATGGTTAGAAACCTTGGTCTAATTTCAAGCCTAAACTTGTTGATGGCCAGTTTGTATCCATTTGTTCTTGTGTAACATTGGCGCTTACCTTAAATAACCTTAAATAACTCCTCCCTTGCCCTGGTATTTCTCTCTCTGATGTGTTTATAGAGGAATCATATCTCCCCTTAGCCTGCGTTTGGTTAGGCTAAACAAGCCAAGCTCTTTGAGTCTCCTCTCTTAAGGCAGGTTTTCCATTCCTTGGATCATCCTAGTAGCCTTTCCCTGCACCTGTCCCAGTTTGAATTCATTTTTCTTAAACGTGGGAGACCAGCACCGCACGCAATATTCCAGATGAGTCCCACCAGTGCCTCGTATAGGGCATAGGCGCCAACTCCGTGGGTGCTCTGGGGCTGGAGCACCCACGGAAAAAAATTGGTGGGTGCCCAGCACCCACCGGCAGATCCCCGTGGCCCCGCCCCCCTGCTCCAGCTCACCTCCGCCTCCACCTCCTCCGCGAGCATGCCGCACATCCTGCTTCTCCCCCGTCCCTCCCAGCGCTTGTGCTGCGAAACAACTGATTCGCGGGGCAGGGAGGGAGGGGGAGGATGTGGCGTGCTGGGGGAAGAGGCGGGGCTGGGGCGGGGATTTAGGGAAGGGATCCAATAGGGGCAGGGAGGGGGCTCACTTAGGGTGGGGACTTTGGGGATGGGGTTGGATTGGGGGCGGGGAAAGGGACTGGGGGGCACGGGCATCCACCGGCGCCGGAGAAAGATGGCGCCTATGGTATAAGGTACTAACGCTTCCCTGTTTCTGCTGGAAATCCCTCGCCTGATACATCCTAGGACTGCATTAGCCTTTTCAATGGCTGGAAAACGTTAGCGGCTCATAGTCACCCTCTGATCAACCAGTACACCCAGGTCTTCCTCTTCCACTGATATGTCCCCAGCTTATAGTAAAAATTCTTGTTAGTCCTTCAGTGCCTGACCTTGCGCTTTGCACTATTCAGTTTCACCCCAATTCTATGCAAAGGCTGCAACCAGGCTTTGCAAACAGACACTGAGCTGTAGAAGGGCCAAAACTTGCCCCTAGCCACCCTGGCAGGGCACTGGGACCCCAAATAATATCGGGAGGAGAGGTGGGGCGGGAATGCTAAGGAAACAGTCCCTTATTTTTTAAATACAATGTTGGCAACTCTACACAACAGGGCCCCGATCTCGGTCATTGTGTATCTGGGCGGCGCCCGGCGTGACGGGGCCCCAATCTCGGTCATTGTGTGTCTGGGCAGCACCCAGCGCGACGGGGCCCCGATCTTGGTCACTGTGTGTCTGGGCGGCGCCCGGCGCGACGGGGCCCTGATCTCGGTCACTGTATGTCTGGGCGGCGCCCGGCGCGACGGGGCCCTGATCTCGGTCACTGTGTGTCTGGGCAGCACCCGGCCCAACGGGACCCTGATCTCGGTCACTGTGTGTCTGGGCAGCACCCGGCCCAACGGGACCCTGATCTCGGTCACTGTGTGTCTGGGCGGCGCCCGGCGCGATGGGGCCTTGCTCTCAGTTGGTGTCTCTTTGCCTCACCCTGATACCAGTTACCACTCTCTCTGCCTAGCTAAGGCTATCCCTGAGCTCCCCCATGAAATCCCTATGTTGCTGTTCATCTTCGCCTAGGTCCTTCCCCACCCCTCAGTTCCTGGGCAAGCAGAGGGGTCTGGCTGGGGGGCTGCAATGAACATTTGGCTACAAATTCACCCCCAGACCTAGCCTGGACTTACCCCATTGCCTCCCCCCAGCCCGAGGGACCCCACCCCCCCATCTGACCCCAGCACAGGCTCCATGGCCCCCCAGCCCGAGGGACCCTACCCCCCCATCTGACCCCAGCGTGGAGATGGCTTTCCCCAGAACTCTGTGGCTTCTCTGACAGTGCGTAACCATCTCAGAAGAGCAGGGGGCAAACCGAGCCCCTCCGAGACCATGGGCAGGTGGGCATAAGCACCCCCAGTTCCGTAGCAGCCTCTGCCCCTCTCTGGCCACAGCGAGAAATAAACCTACGGCATGGGTTCCGCTCTGGGGCCCCCCAGGAGGATCTCAAAGCTCCTCACAGACATGTCTGGATCTTCCCCAGGAGCAGTCGGAGCCGTATTGCCACCCCATGCTGCAGAGGGGGAAACTGAGGCACGACATTGGGAAATGACTTGTTGTTGCCAAGCTCCTTCAGAGAGTCAGCTGCAGAGCTGGGACCCCCCCCCCCCAGAGCTGGGAATGGAACCCAGGAGTCCTGGCGTCCAGCCCCCCTGCTCTAACCACTAAGCCCCACTCCCTTCCTAGAGCTGGGAACAGAATCCAAGGGTCCTGACTCCCAATCCCCTCTGCTCTAATCACTAANCCCCATTCCCCCACCCCAGAGCTCAGAATGGAACCCAGGAGTCCTGGTTCCTAGCTCCCCACCCTGCTCTAACCACTAGACCCCACTCCCATCCCAGAGCTGGGGCCAGAACCCAGGGAAAACTCCTCCCCAACCCTGAACCCAGGATGGTGGGGAAAAAATATCCCAGAATGCATCTGGCCAATTGTACCTCTCCTTGGTGACTCCCAGCTCCCCACCAGGGAGGGGGAGCGCATGGGTGTGCTAATGTGCGTAGGCGTGTGCACACAGAGCAGCCTGTGACAGACACCCTCCAGGCCCCTCTGCTCCCGGTGTGCCGCCTGCTAGCCGGGCGTGCTCCCCCGGCCGTGATCACCCAGTGAGCAGGCCAGCCACCCAGGACTGCCTGCGTCAACCAGCCTGAGGCGGGCTCACTCCGTCTGTGCTGGCAGGAAAGGGCCACCCGCCCGGCTCTTTAGCTGGTAGGGGGTGGGTTAATCGGTGCCCTAGATTGAGTTCTGTCAGCTGCATCCCGGGACATGTCTAGCGGCTCTCTCTGACTGGCTCACGCGGGGCCGCCTGGCAGATGCAGCCACCTGCCCTGAGTGAATTTCGGACCCAACTGTGCAATTTTGATCTGGGGAGACGGACGCTGTACGTTGCTTGTATTAAATGTTCAGTGAATTATCAGTGAGTGGGACAGATCTCAGCTGGGTCAATCATCCGTAGCTCCATTGGAGTCAATGGGCCAGATCCCAGCTGGGGTCAATGGGCCGTAGCTCCATTGGAGTGAATGGGCCAGATCCCAGCTGGTGTCAATGGGCGTCGCTCCACTGGAGTCAATGGGCCAGATCCCAGCTGGTGTCAATGGGTTGTAGCTCCACTGGAGTCAACGGGCCAGATCCCAGCTGGGGTCAATGGGCCGTAGCTCCATTGGAGTCAATGGGCCAGATCCCAGCTGGGGTCAATGGGCCGTAGCTCCATTGGAGTCAACGGGCCAGATCCCAGCTGGGGTCAATGGGCGTCGCTCCACTGGAGTCAACGGGCCAGATCCCAGTTGGGGTCAATCGGTCATAGCTGAATTGGAGTCAATGGGCCAGATCCCAGCTGGTATCAATGGGCCGTAGCTCCATTGGAGTGAATGGGCCAGATCCCAGCTGGTGTCAATGGGCCACGCTCCATTGGGGTCAATGGGCCAGATCCCAGCTGGCGTCAATCGGTCATAGCTCCATTGGAATCAATGGGCCAGATCCCAGCTGGTGTCAATGGGCCGTAGCTCCATTGGGGTCAATGGGCCAGATCCCAGCTGGTGTCAATCAGCCATAGCTCCATTGGGGTCAATGGGCCAGATCCCAGCTGGTGTCAATCGGTTGTAGCTCCACTGGAGTCAATGGGCCAGATCCCAGCTGGTGTCAATGGGCCGTAGCTCCGTTGGAGTCAATGGCCTGGATCCCAGCTGGTGTCAATGGGCCGTAGCTCCATTGGAGGCCATGCGGAGGATGCTACCCACGCTCTGTAATCCTGATACTCCAGATGGGCAGAGCAGCGCCGTCTGCAGGAGTCTGCGTGTGTTACGGTGCAGACCCTGAGCCAGAACCAACAGGTGAGAGGCTTCAGAGCTGATGTATTGGTTCTGGTCTGTCTCTCAATAACACCCTGGCACCCTTGAGGACATCGTAGGCCCATTTGGCCCCTTGCCTGCCCTCCGATGTCAGACGTACGGGCAGGAATCCTTGGGATGCCTCTGGCTCACTGACCTCGCCCATTGCCTCCTTCCCTGTGTGGGGCGTGTGGGGGAGACGGAGAGAGCGCCCATGTCACGCTGTGTCTGCCTCAGCTGAGCGCTCCTAGCACTGGTGTGACCAGCTCCCGCTTGAGGGGCTTTGGCCAGAACGTGCAGCACCTCCATTAGCCCGCGGAGATCAATATCCCCGTCTCGCTGCGTGGAAACGACTCAGGGTCCTCCCGGGGAAAAGCAGGGTTTCATAGATTCACAGGGCCCAAGACCAGACAGGCCCCTGTGACCATCTAGCCTGACCTCCCGGAGAGCACCGGCCAGAGAACGGCCCCCAAATCATTCCTAGGGCAGAGCTGTTAAAAAAAAACCCATCCCATCTTGATTTAAAAATTGCCAGCGACGAAGAATCCACCATGCCCCTCGGGAAATCCTTGCAATGGTTCATGACGCTCACCGTTAAACATTTACCACTTATTTCCAGTCTGAATTTGTCTGGCTTCAACTTCCAGCCATTGGATTCTGTTCCACTTTCCTCTGCTAGACTGAAGAACCCATTATGAAATATTTGTAGGTGCTTATAGACCGGGGGAAGAGGGGGGCAAGTCCCCCCCTTTAACTGTCTCTTTGTTAAACCAGAGACAGCTCCAGGCGTCTCTTGCTGCAAGGCAGGTTTTCTAACCCTTCGATCCTTCTCAAGGCTCTTCTCTGAGCCGTCTACAATTTACCAACATCCTGCTCGAACTGTGAGCCCCAGAACTGGTCCCAGGATCCCAGCAGGGCCAAACCCAGAGTAAAATCACCTCTCGGCCCCTGCGGATGCCTCCCGGGATTGCATTCAGCCTTGTGGCCCCAGCGTCACACTGGCAGCTCACGCGCGGCTGATTCTCCTCCACGACGCCCCAAGCCGATTCAGAGCCCCGGCTTCCCGGGATAGAGTCCCCCACCTTGTAAGTGGGGCCGAGGTTCTTTGCTCCTAAACCGCAGGTCGTCTGCTCGGGCCCAAGAGCTGGTTCTGGCCGTCGGTAAGATCACCCGCTAAATGAATAACTAAAAGCGACATGTAATATAGTGATCAGATAAAAACCCGACCCACACAGGAGCTGAGCTTGGGCTCAGGGTCTGGAGTAACGCCACGGCCATTAACTGACCTGTCCCCCGTTTACACTTCTGCTCAGATCCAGATCACGTCTACTCAGATCCAGATCAGGGGCAGAAAACGGCTTGGCTCCCTGGTAGGTGCTAATATTAGTTCCTCAGATACGGAGAGGAATCAGGCCCAGTCGAGTGGGCACTGGGTTGGCACTCAGAAGACTGGTATTCAAGGCACTGGGCATAAGTTTCCTTCCACATCCTTGCCTCTTTGGCCTTTAGGCTCTTTGAAATTGGGATTATATCTCACTGTGTGTCTGGGCAGCACCAGGCGCGACGGGGCCCTGATCTCGGTCACTGTACGTCTGGGCAGCGCCCAGCCCGACGGAGCCCTGATCTCGGTCACTGTGTGTCTGGGCAGTGCCCAGCCCGACGGAGCCCTGATCTCGGTCACTGTGTGTCTGGGCAGCGCCCAGCCCGACGGAGCCCTGATCTCGGTCACTGTGTGTCTGGGCAGCGCCCAGCCCGACGGAGCCCTGATCTCGGTCACTGTGCGTCTGGGCAGCGCTCGGCGTGATGGGGCCCTGATCTCGGTCACTGTGTGTCTGGGCAGCGCCCGGCCCGATGGGCCCCGATCTCGGTCACTGTGTGTCTGGGCAGTGCCTGGCTCGACGTGGCCCTAATCTTGGTCACTGTGTGTCTGGGCAGCACCCAGCTCGACTGGGGTGACCAGACGTCCCAATTTTGTAGGGACAGTCCCCATATTCGGGACTTTGTTTTATATAAGTGCCTATTACCCCCACTCCCTGTCCCAATTTTGTACGCTTGCTATCTGGTCATCCTAAGCATGACGGGGCCCTGATCTCGGTCACTGTGTGTCTGGGCAGCGCCCGGCGCGATGGGGCCCTAATCTTGGTCACTGTGTGTCTGGGCGGCGCCCGGCGCGACGGGGCCCTAATCTTGGTCACTGTGTGTCTGGGCGGCGCCCGGCGCGACGAGCCCTGATCTCGGTCACTGTGTGTCTGTACAGTGCCCAGCGCGACGGGGCCCTAATCTTGGTCACTGTGTGTCTGGGCGGCGCCCGGCGCGACGGGGCCCTAATCTCGGTCACTGTGTGTCTGGGCAGCACCCGGCCCGACGGGGCCCTGATCTCGGTCACTGTGTGTCTGTGCAGTGCCCAGCGCGACGGGGCCCTAATCCTGGTCGCTGTGTGTCTGGGCAGCGCCTGGCACAACAAGGCCCTGCTCTCATATGGGGCCAATGTAATATACATAATAATCATAGTAGGACTCAGGGGATCCGATTGCAGGACTGGGGCATTTAGATGGAAAACTCTTTGGGTCTGGCACTGCAGATCTTTTCCTCAGTTACACGAGTCCAACTGCATTTACACCAGTGTCGCTGAGATCAGAATCTGGCCCTGCACGGGACAGCGCCATGCACAGGCCCGGTGCTACAGAGCAGAGAATTTCACACCTGGGCCTCCATGGCTCTTGCCAGGTGCGGCATGTCCCGCACGCACCTGCTCGTTATTCTTATCGCTACTCCAATTCCTGGGTTATGCGCCTCCGCCGGGAGGGGGATCACCCAGGGGACAGACTCTATCAGGGACCTGGTGGACTCTCCATCTCCCGCCATCTCAGGATGCAGCCTGGCTGCCTTGCTGGGAGAGACGCTGCATTCCAACACAAGCAACTGGGTTCAATCCAGCGACAATTGGGGCCTGTACATGGGGTCTGTACATCAGGGCCCTGTCGTGGCGGGCGCTGCCCAGACACACAGTGACCGAGATCAGGGCCCCGTCACCCCGGGCGCTGCCCAGACACACAGTGACCGAGATCAGGGCCCCGTCGCGCCAGGCGCTGCCCAGATACACAGCAACCGAGATTGGGGCCCCCTCGCGCCGGGTGCTGCCCAGATACACAGTGACCGAGACCAGGGCCCTGTTGCGCTGGGCGCTGCCCAGACACACAGTGACCGAGATCAGGGCCCCGTCGTGCCGGGCGCTGCCCAGACACACAGTGACCGAGATCAGGGTCCCGTCACGCCGGGCGCTGCCCAGACACACAGTGACCGAGATTGGGGCCCTGTTGCGCCGGGCGCTGCCCAGACACACAGTGACTGAGATCAGGGTCTCGTTGTGCCAGGCGCTGCCCAGATACACAGCAACCGAGATTGGGGCCCCCTCGCGCCGGGCGCTGCCCAGACACACAGTGACCGAGATCAGGGCCCCGTTGGGCCGGGCGCTGCCCAGACACACAGTGACTGAGATCAGGGCCCCGATGCGCCAGGCGCTGCCCATTCACACAGTGACCGAGATTGCGATCCCGTCGCGCCAGGCGCTGCCCAGACACACAGTGACCGAGATCGAGGCCCCATCGGGCCAGGCGCTGCCCAGACACACAGTGACCGAGATCAGGGCCCCATCGGGCCAGGCGCTGCCCAGACACACACTGACCGAGATCAGGGCCCCGTCGGGCCGGGCGCTGCCCAAACACATAGTGACCGAGATCAGGGTCCCGTCGTGCCAGGCGCTGCCCAGACACACAGTGAGAGACAGTCTCTGCCCCAAAGAGCTCATGGTCTGAGCAGACAAAGGAGGATCGGTATCTGTATTGGAAACAGAGGGAGCTAAGGCCCAGGGAGATTCAGGGCCTGGCCCAAGGTCACCGAAGGAGATAACAACAGAGCTGGGAGACCCGTCTCCTGAATGTGAGGCTTGTGCACTAAGCCAAGCTGAGTCACCCTCAGAGAGCTCCGCAAATATTAACCGAGTCACTCTCACCACCTCCCTCTGGCCAGTGCAATTAGCCGGGCCCCGTTCTACAGCAGGGAAACTGAGGCAAATGCGAGTGGCAGGGCTGAGAGGAGCGTTGAAGAGCCCCAGGACTGGGCCCATTGAGCCAGCGACATTATTATCTGCCAGGATCTCCGGTGTAAATACGGACACCCCACCTCCCCTTCTGCTTCTTATTTCCTTGCTGCCTGATTGCTCTTGGGTGCTTATCTCCCCAGCCTTGCGTCAGCCCCATGTCATTCGGCAGGGAGATCCTGCTGCAGACCATGGCCATCTGCAGCCAGTGAGCGGGGCAGGTGAGCGGGCGAGGGGCCGCATGGCGAGAGCAGGAAGGCTTTCTGGCCACGGACAAGGCCTGGGTGGTATTTGTATGTCAGGGGAAAGGCCAGGAAGAAACATTTTTATCTAGTTATTCCAGATTCTGTTCTACTAATTAGATAGATGGATTATATAGATGAGGTGTATGGGGGTAGATAGATAGATAGATTAGATAGGGGGTGTATGGGGATAGATAGAGGGGATGGATGGATGGACGGATAGATAGGGTGTATGGGGATGGATAGAGAGATAGAGAGAGCGGGGCGTGTATGGGGATAGATGGATAGATAGAGATATGGGGATAGCTAGATAGATAGGTGGGTGTATGGGTGGATGGATATATAGATGGGGTGTATGGGGATGGATAGATAGATAGAGAGGAGGGGGTGTATGGGGATAGATGGATGGATAGATAGATAGATGGGGTTGGATGGATAGATAGATAGATGGGGTGTATGGGGATGGATAGATAGATAGAGAGGAGGGGGTGTATGGGGATAGATGGATGGATAGATAGATAGATGGGGTTGGATGGATAGATAGATGGGGTGTATGGGGATGGATAGATAGATAGAGAGGAGGGGGTGTATGGGGATAGATGGATGGATAGATAGATAGATGGGGTTGGATGGATAGATAGATGGGGTGTATGGGGATGGATAGATAGATAGAGAGGAGGGGGTGTATGGGGATAGATGGATGGATAGATAGATAGATGGGGTTGGATGGATAGATAGATAGATGGGGTTGGATGGATAGATAGATGGAGTGTATGGGGATGGATAGATAGATAGAGGGGGTGTATGGAGATAGATAGATAGATAGAGGGGGTGTATGGGGATAGATGGATGGATATATAGATGGGGTGTATGGGAATGGATAGAGAGCAGGGGGTGTATGGGGATAGATGGATGGATAGATAGATGGGGTGTATGGGGATGGATAGATAGAGAGCAGGGGGTGTATGGGGATGGATAGATTAGATGGATGGGTGTATGCGGATGGACAGATAATCTCTAATCTTCTTATATATTCTTATTGTTATTTTTACCAGGCACCACTGCTCCTTGCCTAACAGCAAACCCACCGCTGCGCCGGTGTCTCCTGTGTCGATGCCTGTGGCTACATGCCCCGGCTGTGCCAGGTAAGTGCCGCCCAGGTGGCTCGGCGCACAAAGCACGCGTGTTCGCGGCAGGGTGGAGCCGTGTGGCCAGGCCTGGAGCAGTTGCCACAGCAGAGGACGGTGGCGTCTCTCACGGCCCAGGTGGCCCCAAAGCCTTTCCAAACAGGGCTGCAGACACGGCGATTGTGTAAGGCAAACACCAGAGCCATTCGCCCCTCACCCGCAGCCTTGGACATTGGCATCAGCTCTATCGCAAGCCAGGGGGAGGCCAGCCAGGACACCGGGGTACGCCCCTGCCCCTCCCCTAAATGGCAGAAGAATCTTTAACCTCCTGCTGGGCAGGCCGCCCCCCACAAGCCACACTCACAATGCAGAGGTAGGACCGGAACTTGTGACCCTGGGGAGAGTGCCCCCAGCTGGGCAGAGCGCCCCCAGCTGGGCACTGGGCCTATTACAAAGCCGTGCCCCCGCCATGCAGTTACCCAGATACCCTCAGACATAGACCTCACGTGCCCAACCCCAGTGCCGGAAAAATCCCGAGACTGGCTTAAAAATCATGAGGTTTGGGGTGGCTGTTTGCCAGGCAGCTGGATTTGGGGCCTTCCAGGAACCCCCTGTTGTACGCACCCACCAGGGCTAGAGGTGGAATTGATTTTAAAAACAGAACTGAGATTCTCCCATATTCACGGGACTCCAGGTGCTGGAGCTCTAAGAAACAGGCCGACAATTCCCAAGGCTCCGGAGAGCTGGCAACACTGGATTGAGCCCCCAGCTTGGAGTCAAACCTTCAGTTCAGCACCTGTTAGGAGTCGCCTGCTTCTTCCCCCCGCTCCCGCACAAAACCTCCCAAGTTAATTTTCACCCCTGCGGCCGCCTCTCAGATACCAGGGCAGTGCCAAATTCCCACTCAAATCAGTGCTGGGCTTGCTGGCCAAATACAGCTCCTAGTGACTGCGTGGCTGAGGGCCCAATCCTGGGGCCATGCCCACTGGGTCAAACCCTACTTCTCTTCTAAAGGAGCAATAGAGGAGGAGGAAGGATGGTGCTGGGGGTGGGGGAGTGTGGGCCTGGCCTGGGACTCGGGAGACCAGCCCTCAGTTCACAGCTCTGCTACAGAGTCTCTGTGTGAGCTTGGACAAGACATTTAATCTCTTTGGGGCCATGGTTTCACCATGTGTTAATGGGAAGCAATGCTTCTTTCTTTGTCTGCTTAGACTGTGGGATCTTTAAAGCAGGGGCTATATCTGGGCAGCGCCTGGCATGACGGGCCCTGATCTCGGTTGCTGTGTGTCTGGGCAGCGCCCGGCGCGACGGGGCCCTGATCTCGGTCACTGTGTGTCTGGGCAGCGCCCGGCGCGACGGGGCCCTGATCTCGGTCACTGTGTGTCTGGGCAGCGTCCGGCCTGACGGGGCCCTGATCTCGGTCACTGTGTGTCTGGGCAGCGCCCGGCCTGATGGGGCCCTGATCTCAATCCTCCATGCACCTAACAATAAACATCCAGTCCCTAGGGCAAACCCCAGGCTCTTAGAAGAGCCACTGGGGATTTTGCCTGAGTGAGGATTTGGCTTCAGTCCCTAGAGCCCCCTGGGCTGGGAAGACCCTCAGGCCCCTTCCCCCCAACCCCATCAGCTTTCTCAGCACTGACTCCCGGGACCCCTTCCCCTTTCTGCATCGGGACAGAGAGAGAACCTGCCCCCGGGACCCACCCAGACCCGGGGAAGGAAACACCCCATAACAGAGGCTCCTTTGGAGTCCAGATCCCCTGTGTCGGAGCGTCTCACCTCCCGGCGGAGCAGGGAATCAGACATGTTAACCGGCCCCAGGCCCCATCCTGAGTCTCCACCTTTGCTTCATGGCCGAGGCTCCCCGTCTGTTCCAGACACGGCCATTCCCCGGCCTCTTTGCTCCTGAAGAGCCCAGGGCATGGAGGACAATCAGGTCACTGTGCAGGGCTTGGAGTACAGGACAGGGGGCGGATGCCGCAGGCTGGGAAGGGCCCAGCCCCAGTGCTGGGACGGAGGGAGAGCGGGGCGGTGGAGGGGAGGGTGACTTCCTGAATGTGGGAGAAAAAGCTCATCTGTCAGGGTGGGAGAGGGACACTGAGGCGTCAGGACCAGACGCTTCCCCTTCTGGGCTGGGAGCTCCAGCCACCTCCAGGCCTCTGAACCTTCATGACCGCAGGAAGCCAGCATTTTTCAGATGGGGAAACTGAGGCACAGAGAGGGGCTGTCCAAAGTCACAGCGCAGCTCAGTGACAAATCCAGGCATAGGACCCCGGAGTACCCCTCTCTGCTCTAACCAATAGACCCCACTCCCCTCCCAGAGCCGGGGATAGAACCCAGGTGTCCTGGCTCCCAGCCCCCCCGCTCTAACCACTAGACTTGACTCCCCTCCCTCAACCACAAATAGAACCCAGGAGTTCATGGACCAGAATTCCATCGCACTAGGGGCTGCCCCAAAGAGCGGAGAGTCAAAGTAGTTCCAATATCAGGAAATAGGCCTCAAAAAAGCATGAGATTTTTCAAAAGCAACACGTTGGATTCCTTTTTTTGGTCCTCCAGTTTCTCAGCTTTGACCATGGGTCCAGGTGCCAAGCTTTTCTCCACAGCCACAGGGTGAGAAACTCGCTTTGTTAGAAAAGAAAGGCCAGCTGCGTTTCCAGTGTGTTCCCGTGACTCCTGGAGGTGGAGCTTTGAGAAAACCGTAGGCTAGTCTGAGACGCACAATAAAAGTGGAACAGTTGGCAGTGCTGGGGGTGGGGTGTGATGTGTGCTTGAGTGTGTGTGTGAATGGCCTTGCTTCAAAGTGTGGGTGTGTGTCCGTGTGGGTGTGAGAATGACCCTGCTTTATTAAAGGGTGTGTGGGTGTGACCCCCACCTTAGAAATACCTAATGCATTTGGGAGATGGGATCCCTGTCCCAGATCTCTTGTCCCCTGGGCTGCCGTACAGCCATGCCAGCCCTCATGATCTCCTTGCGACAGCTGGTGTGTTCCTTAAAGCCCCAGCTCCCGGAGTCATGTGAATCAGCGAGAATCTCCACTTTCCTTTGAGTTTTAAGTCGAAGTCTGGCCATGCTGGTTTCTAAGAAACGCTTGTAAAGGTGACTCCCAAGGGCTCCGAAGCCAGATGGGAAACGAAAGGAGCCCTGGGAGCGATTGGGTTTGAAACCTCCCTCACTAAGCCAATCTTGTGATTTTGAGGGCCTGACATCCCCCTCCCTGGGCTCCCCCCGAGCTGCCTTTTGCTCCCCAACTTGACTCTTCAGCCAAAAAGCTTTTTCTAGGAACAAATGCTGCCCTGCTGGAAAAGGTATTCCCCTCCCTGCACATCAGGGTCAGATCCGCTGATGTAAATCAGTATTGCTTCTTTGGCGTCAGTGAGTTCATTTACCCCAGCTGAGGATCTGGCCCATTGACTCCAATGGAGCGATGCCCATTGACACCAGCTGGGGATCTGGCCCCATTGACTCCAGCGGAGCTACGGCCCATTGACACCAGCTGGGATCTGGCCCCATTGACACCAATGGAGCTATGGCCCATTGACACCAGCTGGGATCTGGCCCCATTGACACCAATGGAGCTATGGCCCATTGACACCAGCTGGGGATCTGGCCCATTGACTCCAATGGAGCTACGGCCCATTGACCCCAGCTGGGGATCTGGCCCCATTGACTCCAGTGGAGCTACGGCCCATTGACCCCAGCTGGGATCTGGCCCATTGACTCCAATGGAGCTAAGGCCCATTGACCCCAGCTGGGATCTGGGCCATTGACACCAATGGAGCTACGGCCCATTGACCCCAGCTGGGATCTGGCCCCATTGACACCAATGGAGCTATGGCCCATTGACACCAGCTGGGATCTGGCCCATTGACTCCAATGGAGCTACAGCCCATTGACACCAGCTGGGATCTGGCCCATTGACTCCAATGGAGCTACAGCCCATTGACCCCAGCTGGGGATTTGGCCCATTGACTCCAATGGAGCTACGGCCCATTGACCCCAGCTGGGTTCTGGCCCATTGACTCCAAAGGAGCGACGCCCATTGACCCCAGCTGGGATCTGGCCCATTGACTCCAGTGGAGCTACGGCCCATTGACCCCAGCTGGGATCTGGCCCATTGACTCCAGTGGAGCTACGGCCCATTGACCCCAGCTGGGATCTGGCCCATTGACTCCAAAGGAGCGACGCCCATTGACACCAGCTGGGATCTGGCCCATTGACTCCAGTGGAGCTACGGCTCATTGACCCCAGCTGGGATCTGCCCCCATTAGTGCCAATGCAGCTCTGCAGGTTGGCCCCAGCTATGGATCCCAGATGTTTCAGCTCCTAGTTTCCATTGTTAACCCTGAAAGGGTTTAGCAATAAATACAAAAGAAACCGGCCTCCCCGCAGCCTGAGCAGTCGGGTTTAGATGCTAGAAACCCAGTTCCCTTCACTCAAGTGGGGTCACCGTTATATAGAAGCCGTAGCTCGCAAATTAAGCACCGTGTAACGGACAGAAAGCTGCAGGCGATCAGGGACTGCAAAGTAGGCAGGCCTGTGCGCACCCAGTCTGGACGTTGGAGTTTTGTTTCCAACAGCTTTTCCCATCATGTAGCCGGTTGGGGCCACCTTCCAGTGCCATTGGCTGGTGGTCGGAATACAGCTCTGGACGCTCGCACAGACGCATCCAAAGCAAATACAGCAGTTCCTGGCCCCCGGGGATCTCAGAGCACCTCAGCAAGCATCTCACAACTGCCCAGTTTACAGAGAGGGGCGAGCGACTCGCCCCACCTCACGCTGCAAGCAGAGCCGAGACCAGAACCCCGCTTGACCCTGCTGTCGCCACCCGCCGCTTGCCCAGCCAGCAATAGAACCCAGGAGTCCTGCCTCCCAGTCCTACCGCTTTAACCACCAGACCACTCACCGCGTCCTAGAGCAGGGAATAGAACCCAGGCGTCCTACCCCTGCCCCCCATTATTTACGTTCTAACCACCAGAAAATCAAAGACCAGACCATCAACTGCTCCAAAAGCCGCCCCCTCGAGGGTCATTACTGGTTAGTTGCAACTGCCACCTGGGAAATTCTTCACCCCCAAAAGAGGGGTGTAACACCCCACCCCCGAAAGAGGAGCCGGGATCTCCTCTGGACACCAGTTGTAGGACACGGAAACTCCACTGGCGTGGGTGAAATTACTCCAGCCGGAGAGGAGAATCCGCCCCCCAAATCCATCCATGGAACGGAAACAATTTGTGCTCGTCCGCAGGGCAGGAAACCAACAAGTCAAACGCGTGTGAGGCATGACTCACGCAAACGCTCTGCAACAAGCGCTGCCCCCTTCGCCCCTGTGGGCGCCCTGCCGTTGGAACGGGATCCACAGTGCACCTGTGATGATAATGTTACAGCAGAAGTCACTAGATGGCGCTGTTCCACCCGGCCACACAAGTTCTTTTTCTGCAGCGCCCGGTCTTTGCAGAGATGCTGCCTCCTTGTTACACTGTTTGGGCTGGTTCGTTCCCGGGAGGTGCTGTTGCAAACAGCGAGGATCTGTCTTAACGGGGACAAGCGGAGGCAATTCTTGGGGCACGGCTGGTTACGGGGAACCAGGCTCCAATGCTGGTTCTGAAAGGGGAACTTGCTGGTGTGCTGTTTGTCACCACCTCTGTTCCAGGACTGGAGTACAGAGTAGAAAAAAAACAAACTGCACTAAGGCAATACCCTCATTTTGAGTCCAGTGGCATAAGAACGGCCATATTGGGTCAGACCAAAGGTCCATCTAGCCCAGTATCTTGTCTTCTGACAGTGGCCAATGCCAGGTGCCCCAGAGGTAATCATCAGTGATCCAACCCCTGTTGCCCATTCCCAGCTTCTGGCAAACAGAGGCTAGGGACACCATCCTGGCTAATAGCCATTGACGGACCTATCCTCCATGAACTTATCTAGTTCTTTTTTGAACCCTGTTATAGTCTTGGCCTTCACAACATCCTCTAGCAAGGAGTTCCACAGGTTGACCTCTAAGCCCAAGGAAATGGCTACTGCTTACTTAATAATAATTAATAAATAATTTGCCCCACTATGCAGTTTCATTTCACGGTGCATCTCATAATTATTCCTTTACAGATCCTGAATCGTTTTTTAGGGCAGACGTGCTAAGCACTGAAGCGGGGAAGGGGAACTCACAGCCACCAGTTCAGCTAAAAATGTTGACGGTACCTCTTCATCTGATCACTCGCCTGCGAGCCTTTTAGCCCGGCAGCAGGCTGGCAGAAAGGGAAAGCGGCACCGCTCCTGGTGCAAACGCACCCGGACGTGCCTATTCACATTTGGAATCTCGGTAGGCAACCAGGGAGCTGACGGAGCTGGTTTAGGGAACCAATCACAGCTTACAGGTATGGTGAACGTCATGGCCCCCTCCCAAGCTAGCAGACTACGGTCTAACAAGACGCAGTGGCTGGTGGCTGAAGCTAGACGAATTCCGATTGGAAATAAGGTGGACATTTTTCACAGTGAAGGGAATTAGCCATTTCCCAACGGTTGTAGGGGATTCTCCATCACTGACAATGGTTAAATCAAGCTGAGATGTTTGCCTAAAAGCTCTGCCCTAGGAATTATCTGGGAGAAGTTCTACAGATTGTGTTATCCAGGGGGCCAGACTAGATGCTCACGCAGGTCTCTTCTAGCCTTGGAGTCTGAATCTATAGAAGTGGGGCCTGGGTCTTGTTCTGAACCCGCTGCCACGGGCTGACTCCCACCCTGGCCTGAATTCCTTGCTGGGAATGAAGAAGACATGTTGTATTTTTCCATGCAGCTGATGGGAAACCAGGGAAAGAAAATCCCGGCAGGATTTTCAGCCCCCCGCTCTGTTTTCCCATTACATTTCAAATGTTTCATACCATAGATAAAAGCAGCCATTAGCTAGAGAGGAAGGCTGGGTTCTGGGTAAGGATCCAACGGATCTCAGTTGTATCCCCAGCTCTGTCACAGCCCCCCAGGGGCAAGTCCCTGCCCCTCTCTGCCTCAGTTTCCCCCTCTGTAAAATAGAGAGAATAATTTTGTCTTGTTGTTTAGACTGAGAGCTCTTCGAGGTCGGGGCTGTCTCTCATTCAATTTCTGTGCAGCGCCTGATGTGACGGGGCCCTGATCTCAGTCACTGTGTGTCTGGGCAGCACCCGGCGCGACGGGGCCCTGATCTCGGTCGGGCGCTGCCCAGACACACAGTGACCGAGATCAGGGCCCCGTCAGGCCGGGCGCTGCCCAGACACACAGTGACCGAGATCAGGGCCCGTCAGGCCGGGCGCTGCCCAGACACACAGTGACCGAGATTGGGGCCCCGTTGTGCCGGGCGCCGCCCAGACACACAGCAACCGAGATCAGGGCCCCGTCATGCCAGGCGCTGCCCAGATATAGCCCCTGCTTTAAAGATCCCACAGTCTAAGCAGACAAAGAAAGAACCATTGCTTCCCATTAACACATGGTGAAACCATGGCCCCAAAGAGATTAAATGTCTTGTCCAAGCTCACACAGAGACTCTGTAGCAGAGCTGTGAACTGAGGGCTGGTCTCC
>NC_048313.1:5680202-5695442 GCF_013100865.1 Trachemys scripta elegans
GGGGTCACCCACAGAACTGCTCCTCTTCCTTCTCCCCACTGCTTATGACTTTTGGCCTTGGACACACGGGATGCCGGTTTGTTATTGTGGGATTGCACAAGGGTCTGTGTTGTCATGGGGATTCGGGGAGCCCCTGGGTTGTTCCGGGGGGGGGGGGGCTCTGAAAGAGGAACACTGATGAAAGGGCAACAGCCCAGCCCTAGGCTAGCTGAGCAGTTACAGGGCCAGCCTCCCCACTTTACAGAAGGAAACTGAGGCACGGACAGGTGAAGTCTCTAGGCCACAGCTGCACGGCAAACTCGTAGCAAAGCCTTGGATAGTACCCCGGTGTCCTGGCTCCCAGTCCCCTGCTCTAACCACTAGACCCCACTCCCCTCCCCAAGCGGGGGAGAGAACCCAGGAGTCCTGGCTGCCAGCCCCCTCCCCACAAACAGCCTGGATCCTACAATCAGCAACAATAAAGGTAGGCCCTACTATAAATCAACCCCATCTCCTCTCAATGCAGCTCCTCTGGCCACGGAAGCTGGGGTTCCCCTGTTCAAAAAACAGGAACCCCAAATCTCTCCAGAGCAGTGTCTTCCCAGCTTTTTGAACCCAGGAGACCTGACTCCCCCTCCTCCCCCCCACTCAAAAGGATTAGTGTGGACTGGTTGTGCACTGGCATCTGAATGGGGGGGGTTGGGGTGGGGATAGGAGCTAGTTCTCGCTGCGGGCTCAGCTGTAACTGTGCCTGCTACTGAGAGCCCACGTGACATTAGTCTGGTGAGTCTCGTTCACTTCCCCAGCCACACCATGCAGCCAAGCAACCTCTGTTCGTGGCTCCCAGTGGGGCGCGAGGGGCATCAGCAGGGGGCTGTGGGTCGGGAGTGAGGGGCACCGGCAGAGCTGGCAGTGGGGAGCCCAGGGCTGGGCCGGCAGGGGGCTGCAGGTTGGGAGTGAGGGGCACCGGCAGAGCTAGGAGGAGCCCGGGCTAGGCTAGCAGGGGGCAGTGGGTTGGGAATGAGGGGCACCGGCAGAGCTGGGGGGAGCCCAGGGCTGGGCTGGCAGGGGGCTGCGGGTCAGCACTGAGGGGCACCAGCACAGCTGCGGGGGAGCCCAGGCTGGGCTAGCAGGGGGCTGTGGGTCAGGAGTGAGTAGACTGGCACAGCTGGGTGGCTAGGTGCCAAGGAAGCACAGCTGGTCACCCTTCCCCTCTGGCTTTCTACTCCCAGGGTCCTTGTGCTGCTCTCCCAGGGGAAGGGGGCTCCCTTATGGGCCCAGCTGGGGAACCCACAAGAGGGCCGGGGCGGGGGGAGGGAGAGGACAGAAGAGTTCCCCAAACTTTGGAACCCAGAATGCCAGGAACTGAGCTGCTAAACAAGGTGCCCAGAGCCTGGCCCCAAGGGCCAGACTGTCTCCCTGGCAGAGCACGCAGGGGATGGGACATGGGGCCCTTCCCCTCTAGGGAGTGCAACTCCAATACAGACCCAGGACCATGACAGGCAAAGCTCACATCCCTCTCCCCCCAATTTGCATGGAGCGAGTTTGCAGGTTCTCAGTCACTTCCCTCGCCTGACAGGAGCCGCAACCCCAGTAGGCCACAGAGATTGACACACGGCACCCTCACCCCAGGGGTGACGCCTTGCCAGGCCTGAGCCACGTTAGACAGGCAGGGAATCCCTGCCCCAGTTGCGTCCCCTCTGGGGCGGAACAGAGAGATTCCATCTCCAGGGCGGCCCCAAAAGAGGGTCTGGGCCTCGCTCCGTCCCTTACCACTCCCACCCATCTTCCCCTTATGCTGCTATGCAGCAAACCCTCCCATCTCCCCCCAGCACACACGTGATACCCCCCAGTTGGTTATGTAGATATGACCTCATATATAAGATTGCTATGGAAATATTAAAAAATAGATTATATACAGGGCCCCAGACTGGGAAAGGTTAAAAAGGGCAATAAGTTAATTGTAGCGCCAGTTACTCCGGAGGCCTCATGCTGCCGGGGTACCCCCAGATCACAGGCGGGGGGGGGTGACAGGACACCCCCACGATCCCCCTCTCGGTTCACGGATCCCGCTCCTTTTTGACTCTGACGTCTCCGGCCAAGATGGTGGCGATTTCTCCCTGCATAAAGGCCCAGGGCACGTTGGAGCCGGCCAGGGGGCACTTCTCCCCGCTGGGGCAATAGACCTCGCCGGCCGCCCCCTGGGCTTTGATGAAATCGCGGGAGCAAGGGAAACAGAATTTGTGGCTTGGCACCGAGGGGCACTGCACAAAGTGGGTGTCTTCCAGCCGCTCGTGACAGATGGTGCAGCACAGGGGGGCACTGCTGGGGCCGCCCGAGGAGTCGGGGGTGCTCTGGGCGCCGGCTGAGCCGGTGCCGCCGGCCGAGTGGGCCCCGGAGGAAGAGGACGACGAGGAAGATGCCTGCCCGGGCTCGCTGTTGCGCGGGACGAGCCGGTGCTGGGCCGAGGCGGCGGGCGAGGCAGGGCTGGCGCTGTTTTGCCGGGCCGTGGTGGAGTGGACGGGGTTGGCATCCTTGGGCGACTGCCCGGCCCCCAGGGCGTCGGCGACGTTCTTCAGCGCGGTGATGGGCGAGGGGTCATTGCGCAGGGCGCCCTCGGGCCCCGGGGCCTGGCCGGCGGGCACGGCAAGGTGGGCCATGCCCGGCGAGTAGATCCCGGCCGACCCTTGGGGAAGCCAGGTCTGCCTCTGTTGCTGCTCCTCGCCCGTCAGCTTGCCCGCTGCACCCCCCTCGCCCTCCGGCTCTGGGGAGGCCTTGCGGCGCCGCATGACGGCCCGGGGTGGCATAGCCCGCACCAGGGCGCTGGGCAACATGGCGCAGCTGCTGTCTAGGAACTGCTGGGGTAGGGCCTCAGGGGCCGGGGGGTCCCGGAAGAACCGGACGCCCTCGGTGAAGAGCTCCCCCAGCAGGCGCCAGTCCCCGGTGCCGTGCCGCTTCTCATATTCCAGGTACTTGTAGCCGGAGGAGATCACCTTGCCGGGGTCCTTGAGGCAGTCGTGGAACATCTGCTTGGCCAAGGCGAGGACACCGGCGTAGACGCTGCCCGAGCCACACGGGTACTCGACAAAGAGCTTCAGCTCGAACTCGTAGCCGGGCCGGGGGGCGGCGTCGAAGGCGAAGATGCGCCCCACCAGCGCGTGGTCCTTCTTGAAGCGCACGTTGAAGGGGGCGCAGGCTGAGAGGGCCAGCAGCTGCTCCCGCACCGCCTTGGGCTTGCCGTGCCACTCCTCCGCCCGGCCCCGCAAGGCCTCGCTCAGCTCGGCCAGGCACTCCGCGTTGCGCTGCTTCTCCTTCTCGTACTCGCCGCCGTAGGGGCCCCGCGCCTTGCCCAGCTCCCCCAAGAGGGGCGAGGCAGCCGCCAAGCCCAGGCCGGGCCCCCGGGGCCCCAGCCCCGACACGGCAGCCAGCAAGCCCTGCGGCGCCCCCATCAGTCCCAGGCTGGGCGGCACGGGGCCCATCAGTGCCCGCCGGGCGGTGGGGCTCTGCCGGCTGCCTTCGGGTCCCCCGTCCTCCGCCCGGGGCAGGCCATTGGGCAACCGGGGGCTGAGGGTGTAGTCGCCAGGCCCCCGGGCCCGCTCGTAGCGCTCCAGCCCGGCCCGGTCCAGGGGCCCTCCGTCCTTGGCATGCTTGACGGCCTGGGGCCCCGGCGAGCGGGCGTCCTGCATGGCGTGGCTGCGTTTCAGCTGCCGCGCCGTCTCGATGAGGAACTCGATGCGATCGGCCCCTTCGAAGTTCACGCAGCCCCGGCACACGGCCTCGCTGAAATCCCAGATCATGGCCCACGGCATCTTGGGCAGGTCGCACAAGTAGCACCACTGCCGGCGGGACGCCTGCACCGCGGCCATAGCGCCGCCTTCCCGCAGCCCCGGCGCCGCCTTGCGCGCCCGGCTCACTTGCGCGCCCCGCGCAGGGCCCCGCGCAGCCTAGGAGCGGCCCGATCCGCGCTCCCCCGCCGCTCCGCCGCCCGCTGCGGCTGCTGCCCTGTTCATGGAGAAACTTACATAACTCCGCCGCGGCGCCTGCTGGGACATGTAGTCCCGTCCGCCGGGGCCGTCTTAAAGGGGCACAGGCCTGGTTGGGACCCGTCCTCCCCCCGACTTGGCCGGACCCCTCCCGCCGCCTGTGGGAGTACGGGCCATCCAGGGTGGCTAAGGATGTTGTTAATGAATGTTTTGGGGCCGTTTCCCCCTCCCGGGCTTGTTATACTAAGGGGGGAAACTGAGGCCCGTCGCAGCAAAGGGATTTGTCCAGGGTCACCCAGTGAGTCAGCCTAGATCCCATTCCCCTCCCAAAGTCAGGCATACAGCCCAGGAGTCCTGGCTCCCAGCCCTGCCCCTCCCAACCACTAGACCCCCACTCCTCACCCTCAGCCAGAAACAGAACCCAGGCGTCCTGGCTCCCAGCCCCCCTCCCGCATCGCACTGAGGCTGACCCCACCAGATCTCACAGTGATAGCAGCGACCCACGGGCTCCCCGCTCCAATCCTGGTTTGACCCCCGACCACTGCCTCAGCTGAGGGGCTGGAGCTACCCCCGGGGGCTCTGGATGGGGAGAGCGCCCCCTACGGAGTCCCCCTGCCTGCCCCCTGGGTTTGCCCCAGCAGGGGGCAGGGCGGGGGCCATGCAGTAAATGGGCGGGAGAGAGGGATGGGGGGTGTCCGACGGGCGCCTTCCAAGGAGCGGGGGCGGGGCGGGATAGAGGCCTGAATGCAGCCACCTCTGGGGTGGGACCCAGCGAACCGCGTGGCACCAAACACACAGAACCTCCCTCATCTGTGCCTGGGGGGCTCAGAGTCACTCCTGCCCCAGGCGCTGTCCGTCCGTCCGTCCGTCCTTCCTTTCACACTCATCCATCTTTCTTTCCACCTTCCCTCCCCCCCATCCCCCCTTCAGGACGGGTTTGGCCCCGGCGGGGTGCGGCCCCCACCTCCTCTCGCCTTGGCTGGGGAGGCCGGCGGGGCTCCAGCCCCGGAAGGGTTAATAGCTCGATCCTGCCGCGGGGTGGGGTGGGGTGGGAGAGGGACTACGATTCCCAGAATGCCCCGCAGCCCCCAGCTGGCCGCGCTCCCAGCCGCGCTGCGCGGCGCCCAGCCTGGGGAAACGGGGAGGGGGGGGAACCATCCGCGTGTGACCCCCCCCGGCTGGCCCCCAAGGGGGGACCGGCCCGCCCGCTGCAACCGCAGTCCCCGTCCCTGGGAGGGGCTGGAGCCCAGATACCCCGGTGAGGGGCGTGCTGGGGCTGGGAGAGAGGCATGTGTGTGGGGCAGTGGAGAGAGGGGTACAGAAAGGGGGTGGAAGGGGGAGTGTGGGGATAGATGGACAAAGAGGTGAGAGATGGAGGAATGGTTAGAGGGGTGTTTGGGGGGGATGGGTGGAGGGAGGGGTGGGGGGAGAAGGGATGGATGGATAGAGGGGTGGGGGAAGGGAGAGAGGGATGGATTGAGGGGTATGGGGGGATGGAGAGAGGGATAGATGAAGAGAGGGGTGTGTGGGGGGAGTAGGGATGGATGGATAGAGGAGTGGGGGGAGGGAGGGGTGCGGGAAGGGAGAGAGGGATGGATTGAGGGGTGTAGGGGAGGGATGAATGGAGGGGTGTGGAGAAGGGATGTAGGAAAGGGTGGGGGGATGGAGAGAGAGAGGGTTGGATGGAGGGGTGTTGTAGGGATAGATGGAGAGAGGGCTGGATTGTGGGGTGTAGGAGAGGGATGGATGGAAGGGTGCGGGGATGAAGAGAGGGGTGTGGGGGGAGTAGGGATGGATGGATAGAGGAGTGGGGGAGGGAGGGGTGCGAGAAAGGGGAGAGGGATGGATTGAGGGATGGATGGAGGGGTGTTGTAAGGATAGATGGAGAGAAGGGCGTGTGAGGGAGAAGTGGGGGAGGGATGGATAGAGGGGTTGGGGAGGGGTGTGGGGGAGAGGGAGGGAGAGGTGGGGGGCGGCTGCCTGGAGAGATCAGTGGGTACCTGCGGGAATATACCAATAGCCCCCCCAGCAGTCCCCCCCCCCCGCGAAGACGCCCCACAGGTCGCAGGGTTCAGTATGAAAATAGTTTATTGCGTGTCCCTGGTGGGGGGTGGGATATTTGCAGCCCGGAGGGGTCTGGACCAAGAGCTGCGAACGGGCAGTCCCGAGCGGCGCCTTCCCAGGCAGGGGCCCTGGGGTGTCTGCCACTGCCCCCTCCCCCCCCCGGGGTGACCTTAAGGGGATGTGACGCAGGAAGGAGGGGCTAGATTTGACACCCGCCCCGTCCGGTCATGTGTGCTGAAATCACCCCCCCCCCCACAAACACACACACTTGGGACCATTAACTCTTTGCTCTCCGCCGCCTCGGTAGCAGAGGAATAAAAGCCCCCACCCCGCCGTGGTCTGTCGCTTGGGGGGGGGGGGGGGACTGTGGGCCCCCCAAGAGGGACCCCAAATCTTGGGCTGGACGCTGGATCTGAACCCAGACCTGGGATATGAAGCCTGGACACAGATCCCGACTTTGGGGCATGGAGGGGGGGAGGGTTATGTTGTCGGAGCCCTCCAGGGCATCACCAAGACAGACACACAAATCTGGGGGGGGAATGAAGGGGGACCCCGGAGGGAGGCAACAAGCGCCCCTCCCTGCCCTGGGCAGCCCTGGGGCTCAGTCCTGGCCTGGGGGGTTGGGGATCTCACCCGACTCCCGGACAGAGTTTATCCATTTTATAAACCTGGCCATGCCCGGACACAATTTAGTGGCATTGGCCAGTTACAGGAGTAGCAGATGGACTGTGGGTCGGGAGTGAGGGGCACCGGCAGAGCTGGGGGGGGCAGGGCTGGGCTGGCAGGGGGCTGCGGGTCAGGAGTGAGGGGCACCGGCAGAGCTGGGGGGAACCCGGAGGCCTGTGGGTTGGGAGTGGGAGGCACCGGTAGAGCTGGGGCAGAGGATGTGGCAGTCTCCGATTTCCAGCTGCAGATACATTCAGCCCTTTTGCCAGGGTTTTGCTGACCACTTGGCTCATCGTAGCAAAGCCCGGGGGCGGAGGGGGACTCGCTCCCTGTTGGAGTAGATGGGGCGTCCCCTGCGCCGTGGGGTGTGTGGGACAATCGGATGGGAGGGGGGGCTTCAGGAGAACTTCCCTTCGAGTGACCGAACTCTCGCTGTCCCGTGGCGGGTGCCCTGCACCCACCTACTTTGGGGGGCAGGATCCTCTGTGGGGGAGCCCCAGGCTCTGGGGAGTCACAGATTCTTCCAGCGCCCCCTACGCTTCCGAGTGGGGATCCCCTTCCTTCGCTTCAGTGGCGGGGAGCTGCGGCAAGGGTGGGCCTCGGCGGGGAGGACCCCTTGGGATTGTCCCGCATTCTCCGCCGGCTCAGGGGACATTTCCACCTTGGCGGCGAAGGTCTCGGCGGGGAGTGGGCTCTTGGCGGGGGGTGCTGGCAGTGGGGAGCCGACGGGCGCCTGCTGGTGGAAGAGGCCCCCCCGGGGGGCGCCCAGGCCAGGTCCCTGGGCCGGGAGGAGGGGCAGGAGGGCGGCTACCACGTTGGTGAGACGGTCCAGGCTGTGGTGCACGGTGTAGGTCAGGTCGCGAATGGCCTCGGCCGTCTCCCGTTGGGCAGCCAGGAGATCCAGCGAGGGCTCCGGGGGTGGCTCAGGGCGCGGGCGCCGGCGGCGGGGCGGCGGGGAGCCCGGGAGCCGCTCCCTGCATGGCTGCTCTGTGGGCGAGTGTCCCGGGTGGGGCCGGCGGCCCAGCCTGGCCGGCGAGGGTGCCAACCGCACGATTTGCAGAGAGGGCTCGGCCGAGGGGGGCGCCGGCGAGTCGCGCTCCTTGGGCCGCAGCAGGACCCCGTCCAGGGCGCAGCAGGGGGGCTGAACCGAGGGCTCGGGGCTGGAGGAGACCTTGCCCCCGGCCAGCGTCTCTGCAGAGAGAGAAGAGAGAGCGTCGGCTGGGGGCTGTGGGCACAGGGCAGGTCACTCCCCAAAGAGTGTTCCCCCCCCCCGGGGTAGGATCTGTTTCCCAGCAGTGGTGGGCGGGACTGTACCCTCCGGTCTATTCCCCCCAGGGGGTGCGGAACCACCCCCTCCCGCCCATCTCCCAGGGGTTAGCCCGCCTGAAGTTGCCTCCAGGTCCCCCATCCGGCTTGGCTCCCAGAAGGGACGGGGTTCTGTCACCAGGGCCGCCTCAGCAGAGCTGACTGCCCCCACCTCCCATGCCCTGCACCCCCTCTCCCCCGTGGCCTGGGCCCAGGACTCCTGGGTTCTGATCCCAGAGTGGGCACCACCCGGCAGTGGAGCTGTGAGGAGTAAGGCAGGTTGGTGGCATGGTCAGTACTAATTAACGGGCTGTGCCCCGAAGGACCCGCCCCCCCCGAGAGATGGCGTGAGTCCCTCCAAGCTCGACTCACCCATGCGGAGTCAGGGGGAAGCAACCAGCCAAGTGGGTCAGTCGAGGTTTCTGTCATGCCCCAGTGTCGTGCTAGGGGGTGCTGTGAATGACTGTGTGTGCACCCCTGCTGGGCCCCACTGCACCCCCTCACACCATAGGGGGGCTGGTGCTGGCTGCCAGGGGACAGAGACCCCGACCCCTCTCCCTGCAGCACAGCGCCCCCTACTGCCCCACTGGGGTCAGCACTGACTGCCAGGGGAGAGCGCCCCCTGCTGAGCCCCTGCCATGCTCCCTGCAGCACAGCGCCCCCTAGTGCCGCACTGAGACATTGGGGTCAGCACTGACTGTGAGGTGAGACTGCCCCCTACTGAGCTCCCACCCCACAGTACCTGGGTTTCCCTTGGCACCAGACAGGCTCTCTCATCTCAGCTCTGACTGTACCCCACGGTGCTTAGCTTGGCAGCCCCGTGTGAGACAACACAGCTCCTGATGCCCCCTCCAATCCCACAATTACTGTCTGGTTCATGGGGGAGTGTTACCAAGCCCCCCTAGCTCTGGTGGTAGCAGTGTACCCAGCTGGGGGAGTTGGTTCTGCCCACTGATGGGTGGCATGGTCCCGTCCCGGGGTGGGCACTCACCAGAGCCATGGTGGTATCTGTGGGCGAAGGCTGTGGGGTGCTGCTCGGCCCCACCAGGTCCCATCACCACGCCGGGCCCCAGGATGGCGAAGATGGTTTCCTCCTCCGCCGAGAAGGTCTCCTCGCTGGCAGCCGTTCCCCCAGCGCCCTGGGTGGAGTGGGGCACCCGCGCCAGCTTCTCCTTGGTGCGCCGCTTGAAGTCATTCCAGCGCTTCTGCACCTCCTGGCCCGTCCGCTTCCAGCTGGTGATGGCGTTGATCTTGGCGGCGATGCCCTCCCAGACGCGCCGGCGCTCGGCCACCGTCACCTGCCGGCTCTGGGCACCGTACAACTTGGTGTAGTGGGCGCGCACCTCCTGGATAAGGATCTGGTTCTCCTCGTAGGAGAAGCGGGGCTTGCGCAAACGGGTGATCTCCTCGGCGTCCCCGGGCATGCCTGGCGCCCAGTGGGGAGGGGTGGCTGGGGGGTCCCCGGAGGGCGTGGATACCCTGCACGGCGAGGCGGGCCCCACGGTGGTGCTAGAGGAAGGGGGCACCGTGCCAGGCAAGACGGTGCCCTGCAGATCTCAGAGACTCATAGACTTTACGGCCAGAAGGGACCATCATGATCATCTAGTCTGACCTCCTCTCCGCTGCTCCCTTCCCTCCCCGGCATGCAGCCGAGCCCCCCACCCTGCTGGGGGGGGTCTGTGCCCCCCACTCCGCAATGCGCGCCCCTGCCCACGCCGGCCCCTGCTGCAGCCCGGCGCCAGCCTCCCCCGTCCTTCCTCCGCCCGGCTGGCTCCGTCCCCTCCCATTCCCTGGCACCGAGCATGCTCACTCCCAGCCCGGCTCCCAGCAGGCCAAGGGCGCTCGGTTTCCGTAGCAACCCTGGCTGGGTCCCCCTGCCAGTCCTCCCCCCCCCCCCCCCCGGGCGGGGGGCTGCAAACCCCCTGGCCGGAAAAGCGGGGGGGGGGCTCGCCCCGAGGTTCACCCCCCCCCCCGCCTGCTTCCCAGCCTCAAGTAGGGTGGGAAAGTCTCCAGAGTGATTGATCCATTGAGCGATCCCTCCCCACATCATCCCCATGCACCCCATCTAACCATCCATCCATCCCCGTACACCCCTCTATCTATCTATCTATCCCCACACACCCCCATCTAACCATCCATCCATCCCCATACACCCCCTCTATCTATCCTCATACACCCCATCATCTATCTATCTATCTATCTATCTATCTATCTATCTATCTATCTCCACACACACCCATCTAACCATCCATCCATCCCCATACACCCATACACCCATACATCTATCTATCTATCTATCTATCTATCTATCTATCTATCAATCCCTGTACACCCCATCTATCTATCTATCTATCTATCTATCCCCATACACATCTATCTATCTATCTATCTATCTATCTATCTATCTATCTATCTATCTATCTATCTATCTATCCCCATACACCCCATCTATCTATCTATCTATCTATCTATCTATCTAATCTCCATACCCTGCCCGCTTCTGTCTCTGGCTGCCTGTTGGATCCTGGCATTTCCTGTGGGAGGGAAGGAGGGTCAGAGAAGGAGCAGTCCTGGGGAGAAGGGGTAGGGAAGCCGGCTGGGTCTAGGGTTTCTTTTAGGGTCCCCTCTTATCTCCCCACTGTGAGGGGCTGGCCAGGCTTCACGGGGGATGGGCTGCAAGATTCACCCGCTTCTCTTGGCTCCCCCACTCTCCAGCAGAGAGTCCTGAGGCTTAGGGGAGCCGTAGCAATGGCCAGGGAGAAGGGGGAATTTCCCCTCCTCACACCCAAAGTCCTCTCTCCACCCCAGCCAGGTGGGGGCACTGGGCAGCCGAGGGGACCAGTGCTTACCGCAGCAGCCGATGGGCGCATGATTCCAAGTGCTCTTCCTCTCCTGCTCTGCACAGAGCCCTCCTCTGGGGTGGGGTTGTCCGGGCGCCGGGAGCAGTAGGACTGGGAGTCAGCATTTCCTTGGGATGCCTGGGGCAGCTCCTCCTCTCACAGCAAGGGGCTCAGGCTCTCAGCAAACTCAGGCAGCATCGCTGTGTCAGTTACACCGAGGGCAGCTCCCCCGTCTCCCAGCGATGGGCTCAGGCTGTGACTCCAGCATCGGTCTGGTGTGCCTGTGGTCCAAACCCCCGGTTAACGCTGTGTGGTGTGAGCCCCCACCCCTTTGTTCTACCCTGAGAGAAGGGGGAATGGAAGTCCCCTGTGTCTGTGGGTCTTTGACCCTGTCCAGGGGCTGGCACGTGTCAGAGGATGATAACGCCCTACTGCTGCTGGCTTCAGCGTGACCCCTTTCACTTCAGTGGTGGAGGCTGAGGGGGGACCAAGCACTGATCCCAAGATCCTCACTGACCTAGTGGCTGGGACCCAAAGCCTGAAACTGACTAGGAACAGAAGGTGAAACTGACCAGCCAGTGGCTTCCAAAGATTTAAAGGAATTGAAGCATTGGGGGGCGGGGGTGGATGGGAGCTTCAAAGTGGTGAGTAATTCATCATAATTATGATGGTGATTCTTCGTTTTACTGTAGTGCCCTGGAGCCCGAGTCACTGGTCAGGACCTGGCTGTGCCAGGGGCTCGCTAAGCCCGGAACAAAAAATGTGTGTTGGCTCCTTGGTGTGTCTTTGTACAGCCCCTAACGTCATGGGGGCCTGGAGCAAGACTGGGACACTACCGTAATACACCTAATAGCAATACAACATACAGCGCCTGGCACAGTGAGGGCCTGGCCCATGACTGGGGCTCTGAGCTACCAGGATACATATAATGATTGTTAATAAACCAATACACCACCAGCAGGTTGAGTCAAGAGCTCCATATCCCTCCATGGGCCCATCCAGGTGTTTTTTGTGATGCTTTGTTTCAGGCTGGGACAATAGAACTGATTTCCTCCTCACAGTGCCCTTTAAGGTAAATTAATGGAGATATCCCATCTCCTAGAACTGGAAGGGACCTTGAAAGGTCATTGAGTCCAGCCCCCTGCCTTCACTAGCAGGACCAAGTACTGATTTTGCCCCAGATCCCTAAGTGGCCCCCTTAAGGATTGAACTCACAACGCTGGGTTTAGCAGGCCAATGCTCAAACCACTGAGCTATCCCTCCCCCCTGTAAAATGAAATTCCACATGGGAGTCCAAGCCCAAGCTTCAAGGCCACCTGCTCAGTTAAATCCCTTTTGCTGCATCCCCCGCCATGGCCAGCAGGTGCCAGGCTGTGGACACAGACAGGCCTGTCAGCCAGCAAGCAGCGTCATCCCCAAGCAGCAGACGCGGGGCAGGCAGCCTTGGGGGCTGCCCAAGGAACCCAGGCGTCCCGCGCTAGCTCTGAAGCCAAGGGAATCCAGGGGCCTAATAAAGCCCAGCTACCAACCAGCCAGAGGACACGGGGAGGGGCCCTCGGCTCTTCCCTCTGTAGGTAATTGTCCAGGAGTTGGATCTGTTATAGTGTCACAAAGAGAAGGCTTCAGGGTGACTTGATTCGGATCTAGCAGGACCCTCCTGGGGAACAGAAATTCGCTAATAAAGGACTCCTGGCAAACAAGGGTCTGACACCATCCAATGGCTGCCCCTGAAATGAGCAGAGGCAGATTTAAAATGAAACGCTCAATGCCCTGGCACGGGGCCCCCCAACTACAAGCAGCCCAGCACCGTCCAGCACCCCCTGCGGGGAGCACCGCTGCAGGGACAGAAGCTGTGGGGCAGAGCAGGGAGGAAAAAGGCCAGGGGAAGGGAGCCACAGACCAGGGGGTCTCAGCTCTCACGTGCTGCTGCCCAGGTCTAAGGTCTCCAATGGCGCTAATGGCCTGCTCTCAGGGCAGGGGGCTGGGAGCACCCCCATGACCCCAGCCCACACCCCCAACCCCTTTCCCTGACTCCTGCACCCCCCCCCCACATCCCCACCTGCACCCCTTGCACCAAATGGGAGCTGCCCCAGGTAAGTGCTCCGCACCCCAACCTCCTGCCCCAGCCCTGAGCCCCCTTCCTCACCCTAACTCCTGGCCAGACCCCCGCACCCCAACCCCCAGCCCGTCCTGCACCCTAACTCCCTCCCAGACCCTGCCCCCTCCCACACCCTAACTCCTGACCAGACTCCACACCCCAATGGTTTTTTTTTTTTACATTTTTTTATAAAGGGCTCTTATCCAAAGTGCTTTATACTAGTTAGCTAATGGTACAAACAATAGCTCTCATCCCCTAACGCCCCTACTCTACTTACGCTACATTGATGACATCTTCATCATCTGGACCCATGGAAAAGAAGCCCTTGAGGAATTCCACCGTGATTTCAATAATTTCCATCCCACCATCAACTTCAGCCTAGATCAATCCACACAAGCGGTCCATTTCCTGCACACTACTGTGCTAATATTTGGAAAGATCATTACGTGGTTCACCGAGACCCTCAGCGATTTTCAAGTGGTCTGTGGAAAAATAAGTTAGACTAGAAAACCAATCAAGGTACCTCACTTTATTTTCATTGACTTGCTGTTACTTACAGGAGGAGGATGAAGGAAAAAAGAATGACAACCGGGGGCGGGGGGAGGTCAGAGAGAATGGTCTTTTTCTTGGTTGGGTCCCAAGGAGGGGCCCCAAAAATGAAGCTGGCGCCAGGGCCCCACTATCTCTAAATCTGCCACTGGAAGCGAGACCAGTTCACACTGGCCATAAGGCGTGAATTTTTAACGCTGAGGATGATTAAGCGTGGGAGCAACTCGCTGACTGGGGTCGTGGTGGATTCTCCATCACTGGCCATTTTAAAATCAGGACCAGGTGTTTTCCTAAAAGAGCTGCGCTAGGAATTATTCTGGGGAAGGTCTCTGGCCTCTGGGTGTGTCTACACTTAAAATACAGGGGCACCGGCCCAGGGGGAGCCGGGGGACACGGCCCCACCACTTTTTACCCTCTGTAAGGGTGAGCGATGAGGGAGAGGGGTCCTGGGGGAAGAGGTAGGGCAGGAGGGAGGCCTCGGGGAAAGGGGACAGTGCGAGGACGGGGACTTGGGGGTGGGGGCTCGTGAGGAAGGGGTGGCATGGGGCAGGGGCTTGTGCAGTATGGGGGGCACAGTTTGGGCACTGGTGCCCCCCCATTTTTAGGGTAACCCACCTCCCCAGCAGGTGGTAGCTAGGGTGATGGAGGATTTCTTCCCCACCGCGGGTTCGGTCGTCTAGCTCCACCTCTCCAGGGTGTGGATGTTTTGCACCGTCTGAGCGCCGCAGCTATGCCAGGGTAGATGGGCACACTGGTCCCGTCTGGCCTTGGAGCCTGTGAGTCTATGACCCACAGGGGTGGCAGCCGCTGGAGATCACAGGGCAGAGAGAGGAGATTAGTGACACTGGACAGCGGCAAGAGACTGGAAGGACTTCGCTGGGAAGGGGGGGGGGTGACTCTGTCCTCTAGTGCGAGGGGCCCAGTGCCCAGAACCCTGAGCCCAGGGAGTGGGAACGGGGGAGACGCGCGGGATATTGCCGGACTTGGCCTGCGAGCTGCTTTGCTCCCATAAGCTCTATTAAGCAGCTTTGCATCTGGCCACGGGAGCTTTCTGAAAAAATCCTGAGGCTTGACAAAATGGGTTGAGTTTCCCAGTAAGCAGGGCTGTTACTATTACCCACAATGCCCCAGTGCGGCACTAGGGGGTGCTAAGCTGCAGGGACCGGGGTACAAGGAACGCAGCAGGGGGCGCTCTCCTCTCGCAGTCAGTGCTGGTCCCAGTGCGGCACTAGGGGGCGCTGTGCTGCAGGGACCGGGGTGGGAGGGGTTCAGTAGGGGGCTCTCCTCTCACAGTCAGTGCTGGCCACAGTGCGGCGCTAGGGGGCGCTGTGCTGCAGGGACTGGGGTGGGGGGGAGTCAGTAGGAGGCGCTCTCCCTCACAGTCACTGCTGGCCCCAGTGCAGTGCTAGGGGGCGCTGTGCTGCAGGGACTGGAGTGGGGGTGGTCAGTAGGAGACGCTCTCCCTCGCAGTCAGTGCTGGCCCCAGGGCGGTGCTAGGGGGCGATGTGCTGCAGGCACTGGGGTGGGGGGGTCAGTAGGAGGCTCTCCTCTCACAGTCAGTGCTGGCCCCAGTGCGGCGCTAGGGGGCGCTGTGCTGCAGGGACTGGAGTGTGGGGGGGTCAGTAGGAGGCCTCTCCCTCACAGTCACTGCTGGCCCCAGTGCAGCGCTAGGGGGCACCCCCCACCCCTGTGCACTTTTCCCTCTAGGCCCCTCTCCCTCCAGCGATGGCTGTGATTACAGGGCGGCCCTAAGGAA
>NC_048313.1:5710175-5725143 GCF_013100865.1 Trachemys scripta elegans
ACCTGGCGCGACGGGACCCCGATCTCGGTCGCTGTGTGTCTGGGCAGCACCTGGCCCAACGGGGCCCTGATCTCGGTTCCTGCAGGGACGCTGGAACAATTTGTATAGTAGGGATGCTGAGAGCCATTGAACCAAACTGTAAACCCTGTATATAATGGAAAGCACTTCAAGCCTCGGCACCCCCAGCACCCCAGTTCCAGCTCCTGTGGGTTACTGTGTGTCTGGGCAGTGCCTGACACTAGGGGGCCTTGAACTCTAGGAGCTCCCGTAATAGCCCTATTAATGATGAGCAGAAACCCCAACCCGCCTCCCCACACACGCCTGCACTTCCCCCCGTGTAATCGGAATATGGTGCCTTTGCTTAAAACAAATTGAGGGGGGCTGAAAAATATCAGGGGTGCCTGACCACCTGCACAGTGGCAGGGACTAGGACCCAGGAGTCCTCACTCCCAGTCCCCCTGGCTCTAACCACTGGCCTCGACTCCCCTCTCAGAGCTGGGAGTAGGGCCCAGGAATCCTGACCTGAAAGTTCCTTCTTGGGATGTACCTTGCACACCCAGAGGGGTGCGGGCCCAAGCCTTAAAGGGACAGTGGCCCTCATCTGTCTCCCCTGCCTCCATCCTGCCTCTGGGGCTAAGCGTTGGGTTTCTTAAAGCTTCTGTGCTGAGTGGTGGTTCTGAGGCCCGCTCCCTCCAACTGGGCTGGTGTCAGTGCTCTCCACAGGCCAGGGCTGGCGCCCAACGATATTGACCTAGGATCCTTGACCTGACATGGCAGAACCCCAATCAGGAGGCCCCTAAATCCTGGGGGAGGGGCGGATTCAGGTTCAAATCTCCCAAGGATCAGGGTTCCCCTTGACGCAGAGCGGGGGGTCCCGGTCCGTGGCCAGGGCTCTGGTGCAGGCAGATGCTCTGTGAGGATCGGCTTGGAATCCATTGCCTCCTGTAACGACTTAACTGGCTTAATCTACCCCAGAGGTGCCTCTTTAAGTGGATTTGGGCTGAGAAGCCGCCCCGTCAAGCCGGCTCTGTGGCAGCTCAGGGAGGCTTGAGCTGGAGATGTGCCAGCATCTCAGAGCGGGGCAGACACCTGCTGGGGGATGGGCGACATGGGGTCTTGCATCTGCACCCCCCGTATGGGCCCCAGAGTCCCAGCTCTGAGTGGTGTTCTGGACAGGGGCTGGCATGGGCCCTGCTGGTGGCTGGGAGACAGGTGATCACAGCCCTGCAGGTATCTGGGTCTGGGTGGAAGGACCAGGGCATTCTCCAGCTACTTCCAAGTAGCAGAACTAGGAGGATTCTAGCTTATAAGAGGAAAAAATTGGGGTGACGTCACGGTCGAGATCTACTATAGAGGTGGATGGTGGAGTATCCAAAACACAAGACCTGGTAGTAACGGGGGACTTTAACTACCCAGACCGCTGCTGGGAAAGTCACACGGCAAACTCTCCAATAAGTCCTCGACTGCACCGGGGACAGCGACTTGTTTCAGAGAGTGGAGGACGTAACTGGAGGGCAGCTCTTGGAGGAACTGGTAGCAAATCTGAAGGTGGAGGACAACTTGGGTGAAAGTGTCCATGAAATGATAGATTGAATGATTCCAAAGAAGGCAAGGAGTGAGTGAGAATAAGGATGGTAGACTTCCAAACAACATTTCTTAACAACCTCAGAGAGCTGGTCGGTGAGGTCTCTTGGGAAGGAAAACTAAGGGGTAAAAGAGGTCAAGAGAGCTGGTGCCTGCTCAATGAGACAATATTAAACGCACAACTGCCAACTGTGCCACTGCAAAGGAAAGCGAGGAAGGCCAATAGGGCTCCATCAGGAGCACTTTAATGCCCTGGAAATCAAAAAGGAATCCGCCAAGAAGTGGAAACATGGATAGATTGCTAAGGAGGAGTACAAAAGAAAGCACAATCACGCAGGGACAAAATCAGGAAGGCTAAGGGACAAAATGGGTATCTCCTAGCAAGGGACATCAGAGGCAATAAGAAGAGGTTCTTTAAATGCATTAGGGGCAAGAGAGAGCCGTAGGAAAGTGCAAATCCTCTGCTTAGAGAGGAAGGAGAGCTAATAATGGACGACATCAAGAAGGGAGAGGTGTTTAATGCCTATTTTGCTTCCATCTTCACTAAAAAGGTTAACGGCGACCACCCGATACTCAGCACAATTCATAGTCACAAGCAGGGGGAAGGAATTCCAGCCACAACAGGGAAAGAACAGGTTACGAATATTGAAATAAGGTAGATGAATTCAAGCTGTCAGGGTCTGATGACATTCACCCGAGGGCACTTCAAAGCTGAAGCTGAATCTCAGAACCGTTAGCAATTATCTTGGAGAACTCACGGAGCGTGGGTGAAGTCCCAAAGGGCTGGAGAATAGCGAACATAGAACCTAGCTTTAAAAGGGGGAACAAAGGGGACCCGGGGAATTATAGACCAGACTAGCTTTGAAACTGGGAAAGTTACTGGAACCAAGGATTAAACAATCCATTTGTTCACACCTGGAGGACAATAGGGTTAGAAGGAATAGCCACTATGAACTAATCATGCCAAACAAACATAATTCCCTTCTTTGACGGAGTTACGGGCCTAGTGGATGGGGGAAGCAGCGGGACCCTGGGTCAGAGCAAGTGCGGGAGGCCCTCCCCTCTCCTTCTGCCTATGATCCTGCCCCTTCTGCCTGCAGCCCCGCCCATGGCCCCACCCCATTCTGCCCCTTCCCCCCACGGTCCCACCCCTATTCCATGCATGATCCTGCCCCATTCCGCCCCCCCACCACACACCCGTTTGCTCCTTTTTGCCCCCCCAAGACCGGAGAAGCTCTGTCCCCGCCGCCATGGCCCCTGGCCGCAGCAGGGAGCGAGAGCTCCTTCAGTCCCAGGGGTGCCGCTGGATCCGACTGCTGGGGCTTTGCCCGGTGCTTCTGCCAGGGAGCGGGGTCAAGGTGCTGGGGCTTCCCCTGCCCCAACCGCCCGGCACTTCTACTGGGGAGCAGGGTCGAGGTGTGGGGGCCTCCCCCACCCTGCCCTTTTGCTGAGGAGTGGGGGCAGGGTGCAGGGACTTCCCCTGCCCCTCCCTGCCCGCCTGGCACTGCTACCAGGGTTGTGGCTTCCCCTGCCCCGGCTCATCCACCCAGCACTTCTGCCAGTAGGAGAGGGGTCAGGGCAAGGGGCTTCCCCCATCTGCCTGTTGCTTCTTCTGGGGCTCCGGGCTTCCACTGGCCAGGAGTGGATTTTTTTCCAGGGCCCCCGAATTGGCCAGGGCCCCTGGGCACGGGCCCTGTCAGTCCAGTGGCTAATCTACCACTGGATATATCTTGGTTTTAGGATGGGTTTTGACACACTCCCTTCACGGCATTCTCTTTAGCAAAGTAGGGAAAGGTGGCTCTAGATGAAATGACTGTGAGGTGGGTGCACAGCTGGTTGAAGGATCGTACTCAAAAAGCAGCTATCAATGATTCGCTGTCAAACTGGGAAGGCATCTAGGGGGGGTCGGTCCTCGGTCCAGTCTGGTACGAGTCAATATTTTCATGACTGACTTGGATAATGAAGTGGAGAGGATGCTTATAAAGTTTGCCTATGACACCAAGCTGTGGGGGAGGGGGTTTGCAAGCACTTCGGGGCGGGGGGAAGGGGAGGGGACAGGATTAGAATTCAAAACGACCTTGACAAATAGGAGAATTGGTCTGAAATGAACAAGATGAAATTCAATCCAGACAAGTGCAAAGTACTCCAGTGGGGAAGGAAAAATCGAATGCCCAGATACAAAGCGGGACTAACTGGCTAGGCAAAAGCGCTGCTGGAAAGGAGCTGGGGTGATGGCGGATCACAAATTGAATCTGAGCCAATGAAGTGACACAGCTGCGGAAAGGGCTAATATCATTCTGGGGGCATTAACAGGAGTGTCCCGCTCTGCTCGGCACTGGGGAGGCCTGAGCTGGAGTCCCGTGTCCAATTCTGGATGCCGCACTTCAGGGAAAATGTGGATAAACTGGGGAGAGTCCAGAGGAGAGGCAGGGCCAGGAGAACTCTCTGGGCGAGCGGGCAACTCAATGGCAGATAAAATTCAGTGTCGATAAATGCAAAGTGATGCACATGGGAAAACTTAATCCCAACTATACATACAAAATGTTGGGGTCTAAATTAGCTGTTACCACTCGAGAAAGAGATCTTGGCGTCATCGTGGGTAGTTCTCCGAAAACATCCACTCAGTGTGCAGGGGCAGTCAAAAAAGTGAACAGAATATTGGGAACCATTTGGAAAGGGGTAGATAACAAGAGAGAAAGTATCATAACGCCACTATGTAAATCCATGGTACGCCCACATCTTGAATCCTGCGGGCACTTCTGGTTGCCCCATCTCAAAAAGGATATATTCGAATTGGAAAGGTTCAGAGAAGGGCAACAGAAGTGATTAGGGGATGGAACCAATTCCATATGAGGAGAGATTAGAAAGACGGGGACTGTTCAGCTCGGAAGAGAAACGACTAAGGAAGTCTATGAAATCATGACTGGTGTGGAGGAAGTGACTAGGGAAGGGTTATTTACTCCTTCTCATAACACAAGAACCAGGGGTCACCCAATGATATTAATAGACAGCAGGTTTAAAACAAACAAAAGGAAGTATTTCTTCACACAACGCAGAGTCAACCTGTGGAACTCCTTGCCAGGGGACGTTGTGACAGGCAAAACTATAACAGGGTTCAGAAAGGAATGAGATAAGTTCATAGAGGATGGGTCCATCAATGGCTATTAGCCAAGATGGTCACAGGACGCAACCCCATGCTCTGGGTGTCCCTAAGCCTCTGACTGACAGAAGCTGGGAATGGGCATCAGGGGATGGATCACTCAGTAATTGCCATGTTCTGTTCATTCCCTCTGCAGCACCTGGCACTGGTCACTGTCAGAGACAGATGGACCATTGGTCTGGCCCTGTATGGCGGTTCTTATGTTCTAACTGGAGGCTCAGGGAGGTAACAGAACAACGGAGCTTTGACCTGCCGGCTTGTAGCACGTGTTTCTGTCCATCTCTGTGTCCACCAGTCCTTCCCTCCCTCTGTCTGTGGAACTCCCTGCCACTGGATGCAGTTGGGGCTAGGAGGGCAGCAGGATTCCAGACACTGGCCTGGATAATGGGAGCAGCCCCTCCCTCTTCCCGGGCCATGAGCCCTGGGTTCAGGTTATCTCACAATTACCTGCCAGGGGGTTTCTCCCTCAGCTGCAGGTGGTGGCCACTGTGGGAGATGGGATGCCAAGCTAGATGGGCCTGTGGTGGGACATTAATTCCTGTGCTCCCTGCCAGTCCATTGCAGGTTTCAGTGGCTGCACTGGCATGGCCGATCCCCAGTGTGGACCTCAGCTCCAAAGAGATGTCTTGGTGGGCTGTGCTGCTCCTCCCTTCCCATTGGTGGCCTCATGGCCACGCCTCCCCTCCCATTGGTGGCCTCATGGCAAGCCTTCCCTCCGATTGATAATCCACTTCACACCCCAGAGTCAGCCATAGCAGTGGCTGTTGTAACCCAGCGACCAGGCATGTGCCACGCCCCGCTCTTCTACTGGACGATCTATATAACAACCTGCTACTGCTGCCAGTTGTGGAGCGACTCCCTTAGCCGAAGTGGCAGAGGGCCGTGTTGTGGTCCCCGAATCCGAAGCCTGCTGATGACTCGGAGGGGGAAAGGGGGTCATTATGCTAACCTGGAATAGTAATAAGGAAATTGTTTAATGAGTAGCTGGGATGATGGGTGCTTAGTTGGCACCATGGGAGCAGCCCATTCTGCATGGACCATCAGATCTGTGAGCTGCTGGTCCAGGCTAGAGGGGAGGAGGCCCCAGGCAGATTGGGGGACGATGGCTTTAGCTGTGCTGTGGGACTGACGGGCCTCGTTAACGAGGAGAGCACCAGGCCAGCCACTCTGGGACTTCCTCTTGTCCAAGGACTCAAAGCTCAGCAGGGCCAAGCCCTGGACAGTGCTAGCCAATTGGCTTGCGCGGCCAGAGGCTGCGTCCTGATTGGGTCCCCAGCAGCCAATACTAGAGTTAAGTGAAGTCGAGTAGCCAAATATACAGCTCTCTGCATCCTGATTGGCTCATCAGATGTCTCCTATAAAAAGACACGCATACAATGGATGCACAATATATCACACTCAACACACATGCACTCAACACACATGTATGCTGTCACATGCAATGCACACTCAATACACACACACACTCAATACACATACATACAATATGCACAATACACACATATCCACTCCCATGCAATGCACACTCAATACACACAATACTCTCACGCAATGTATACTCAATACACATACACACATGCAATACACACGTATACAACCACATGCAATATACATTCACTACACAAGTATAATTGCATGCAACCACTCAATACACAATACAATCACATGCAATATACTCGCAATACACACACAATACGCACACATTCAATCCACACATATACGATCACATGCAATACATACAGACACGCTCAATACACACACATGCACACTCAACACACACTCAATACATATGCGCACCCATGCACTGAAGACACACATACAGTATCCACACGGGCTGTAATTTCCCTATGGGATTTCAGTGGCCAGTTCTTGGCACCGTTAACCTTGAGCGAGGAGAGTAACCTCACGACAGCGAGCAGGAATCGAAAACTCAAATCCCTAAGCGGCTTTGCAGGCCTTGATCGCTGGCTGCCATGATGCCTGTGGCCCCCTGCAGGTGGCTGGATTGCACTCTGTGTTATCAGTGACAGAGGCAGAACGGGAGCTAATGGCTGTAGCAGACGTGAGGGAAGTTCACACCGGAAATACGGGGCACACTTTATCCAGGCAGGGGAATTCACTTGTGTAACTGCAGACCCAGGGACAAGGGGATTTCTCCGTCGCTTGGAGGCCGGGAGTCTCTTTCTAAAATCTCTACTCTAGCTCGACCACCAGATCTGGGCTCAGTGTAGGAATCACTGGGTGGATTCTATGGCCTGCATAATGCAAGAGATCGGATGAGATTATCCAAATTAGTGGTTCTCAACCAGGGGTACACGTCCCCCTGGGGGTACGCAGAGGTCTTCCAGGGGGTACATCAACTCATGGAGATATTTGCCTCGTTTTACAACAGGCTACATAAAAAGCACGAGCGAAGTCAGTACCAACTAAAATGTCAGACAGACAATGGCTGGTTTATACCGCTGTATGTACTGTACACTGAAATGTAAGGACAATATTTCTATTCCAATCCATTTATTTTATAATTAGATGGGGAAAATGAGAAAGGAAGCAATTGGTCAATTCTAGTGTGGCTGTGACACTTTGGGATTTTTATGTTCTGATTTTGTAAGCAAGTTGTTTTTAAGTAACTCGGGGGCACACCAGACAAATCCGACTCCTGAGAGGGGTACAGTAGTCTGGAAAGGCTGAGAGCCACTGATCGAATAGTCCCTTCTGGCCTCCGAACCTATAATGACACCCCCAATATCCATGTGCGTCATTTATACCCACTTGCTGCTGTGGTGAGAGTACATCTGCGTGAGTATTACACATCTCGTCACGCGCACGTGCGTTGCACACGCAACCTACCAGAGGGTGGTGCAAAGCAGAGAGTCATTTGCACGTGGCCCCTCGATCGTTCGCCCCAGCACCAGCTGCCTCAAATCTGCAGCTATTTCAGAGAGCAACATTCTGGGTGGGGGAGAAAAGCCACCATGGAGCCGCTCCAGCTGAAATGTTCACGAGCACAATGGAGAGGCAGGGACTGTGTCCAGCACTGTTCGAGACAGAGGAGTTCCCACTGGAGCAGGTGCAGAGCAGGGCTACTAGGCCGATCAGGGGACTGGCGAGCTGATCTCGCGAGAGAAGACTGAAAGAGCTGGGCTTGTTTAGCCTACAACGCAGGCTAAGAGGGGATCCGATTGCCAGGGCCGGCTCCAGGAACCAGCGTACCAAGCAGGTGCTTGGGGTGGCCACTTCGGAGAGGGGCGGCACGTCCAGCTGTTCGGCGGCAATTCAGTGGTCGATCCCTCACTCCTGCTCCAAGCGAAGGACCTCCCGCCGAATTGCCACCGCAGATCGCGATCGCGGCTTTTTTGTTTGTTTGGCTGCTTGGGGCGGCCAAAACCCTGGAGCTGGCCCTGCCGATTGCTCTCTAGAACAGGGGTCGGCAACTTTCAGAAGTGGTGTGCCGAGTCTTCATTTATTCACTTTAATTTAAGGTTTCGCGTGCCAGTAATACATTTTAAAGTTTTTAGAAGGTTTCTTTCTATAAGTCTATAATATAGAACTAAACTATTGTTGTGTGTAAAGTAAATAAGGTTTTTAAAATGTGTAAGAAGCTTCATTTAAAATTAAATTAAAATGCAGAGCCCCCCGGACCGATGGCCAGGACCCGGGCAGTGTGAGTGCCACTGAAAATCAGCTCGCGTGCCGTCTTCGGCACCCATAGGTTGCCTACCCCTGCTCTAGAAACATATTGGAGTGGGAGCGGCTCATCCAGTCCTGTGTCCTAAGTTCCGAGGTAGTTTATCTTTTTACTAGATGCTGACTTTATTTGATTCCCCCACGCCCAGCCCCCCACATCAGGCGAGAATTTTTCACTCTGCATCCTTTGTTAATGAGCCGTGTTGCTGGTGGGGAGGCTGGGCTGGCGTGTGCCCAGAGGCTGGGGTGATGGGCATAAAGGAACGAACTGAGTTGCCGCTAAGGTTTCCGGGATGCGGGTAGCAATACAGACCCTGACCTCGTGCTTGAGTGGGGCATCACGGCTCATGCCCTGCCCCCAAAGTAACTATCCTGTGTGGCGTCAGCGGACCTCGCTGTTTTCCCCCATCCCAGAGAAGACAATATCAGCATGGGTGCATAGCGCTTGTTGAGGCAGTGTGAGCTAGTGGGTAGAGCACAGGACTGGTATGCAAGAAACCTGGCTTCTCCTCCCTGCTGGGAGACCTTAGGGAAGTCACTTCCCTCCCCCATGCCTCAGTTTCCCCATCTGTACTATGGGGACAATGATGCTGCCCTCCTTTGTAAAGCGTTTTGAGCTCTACTGAAGAAAGAGCCAGTTATCATTAGTCTATAGCTGGGAGCATGCCCCCGCCCCACCTTCCCAATGAGTCGACAGCAGCATCTCTCTTTGTGATGTGTTTGTACAGCACTGGGCCCACATGCAACATGCTGGTTAAGTGCATGGGTGGGCTTGTCTCCCACTAGTGGCCAGGTACCGCAACTGCAATAGCTTATGGCCAGTCCCTTCCTGGGCCTCAGTTTCCACTGCTGTGAAATGGGGGCAATGGAACTGGAGAGTATTTTGAAACTGACAGATGAAAAGCCTGGTTAAGAGCTAAGCACTGCTGGCGTTATTGATCCAGCACTCCCCAGTAATGGCCTGATACGCTACAGGTTGAGGTCAGATGCTGCAGTACCCTTCCAGGGAATAGTCCGTGGGCAGGTTTGGAAAAGTGGGGGGCCTCCAGAGGAGGTGTCTATCCCCACAGAGCTCTGGTTGGGGGCTGATCTCTCCCCCCCTCCCCCCGCCGCCCCATCCTGGCACGGCATTGCTAATGGGTCTCTTCTCTCCTCTCTCTCCTCCAGAAGAGGGCGAATATTTCCTAAAGGTCCTGATCCCCAGCTATGCGGCCGGCTCCATCATCGGGAAAGGAGGACAGACCATTGTCCAGCTGCAGAAAGAGACGGGCGCCACCATCAAGCTCTCCAAGTCGAAGGACTTCTACCCAGGTGAGGAGGGCCAGGGGCTTGCACGTAACAGCCTAATGCAGGTCGTACAGTTCGGAGGCAAGGCTGCCGGGACTGGGTCCTGGGCAAGCAGCAGCCCTGGAAAGGGCTCAGGGGTCATGACGAGAAGGTGCTGAGTATGAGAACAGAAATGGCAGTCACCAGGCTCCAGAGATAACGGCTCCCTCAGGAGAATGGGGGAATTCAGCCCTCTTGGAGCAATCAGTTCAGGCTCTCTGCAGACTCAGGCGGTGTCACTGTGTCAACTGCACTGGGGCGGCTTCACCCTCTCAGACAGTGTGGCCATTGGGTATGTGAGCAGGGGATGGCGAAGGGGAGCAGGGCGCTGGCCCTGCGGAGGCCGGTTACTGAGCGGGGGGAAGGGAAAGTAGCCATTGGAATGACTGATCCAGAGATGGGAGTGGATTTTCCATCACTTGAAGTCTTTACACTGAGATTGGACGGCTCCGCTCTAGCTCGACCGTCAGATCTGGGCTGGATGTGGGAACGACCGGGGGGATTCTCCGGCCTGCGCGATGCAGGTGGCAGGATTGGTCCCTTCTGGCCTTACCATCTCCGACTCTCTGACCATTCAGCACCGGGCTGGCAGCCAGGCCGGCGTCGCTGCCCCGGGGGAAAGGGCCCCCCTGCCTGGCCTTCCCCAGTGCATCCCATTGCCACGAGCCGAGCTCCCTCATGCTCTGGGCAGTGGGATCCTGGCTTGCGTGTGGCAGGGCATGTGGGATCCCTGTGTGTGTGTGTGTGTGTGTGTGTGTGTAGGGCCCTCCCATACTATGGGGAGGGGGCCTCAGAAGTGGAGGGTGGAGAGTACTGCAGCAGGTGGGAACCCAGGCCCCGCCCACTCACAAGGCTGAAGGGAGATGCCCCTTCGACCCAGATCCCTGTGAAAACTGCCTCCGTCTCCGACCCCCCAGGATAGTTACTGTGGGGAGTGGCTCCACCCCCTCTTTCCTCCATGGCAGGACTGAGACCCACCGGTGGGGGCGGGGAGGTTAGCCCTGCCTCACCCCTGCCGTGAGGTACACGGAGGCTGTCGGACAAAGGGACGGGAGTGAACTGGACCTCCCATCCCCCCAGGCCAGCGCAGGACCACAGCCCCACAGCCAGGCCATATTCGGGTCAACCCCCTTGGGGGTACTAGGCCACATCCCCCATAACTGAGCTGGGGCAGGCAAAGTCCTCCAGAACTAGGACTCCTGGCTTGGGAGGGGAGTGGTCTCTAGTTGTGGGCAAAAGGGCTAACACCGTCCTGGGCTGCAGGAACAGGGGAATCTGGGGAGGAGCAGGGAGGTGATTTTGCCTCTGGATTTGACCCAGGTGCGACCGTGGCTGGAATCCTGGTCCAGAAGGATGTTGATAAGTTGCCGAGAAGAGCCCCGAGAACAACTGAAGGGTTAGAAAACCTGCCTTAGAGCGAGAGATTCCAGGAACTCAGTGTTTTTAGCTTGACAGAGAAGGGTCAGGGGGGACTTGGTCCCCGTCTATCAGTGCCGACATGGGGAACAAGGATCTAATAATGGCTCTTCAATCTCGCGAAGGTTGAGCACGAGCCAATGGCTGGGAGTTGAAGCTGGACAAATTTAGGCCGGAAATAAGGCGTAGGGAGTGCGATTAACCCTTGGAACAATTTACCGAGGGTCCTGGTGGCTTCTCCATCCCTGGAAATGTTTAAAGCAGGATTGGATCTGCGGTAAAGATCGGCTCTAGTTCAAACAGGTGTTGTTTCTGGGCAGGGTTCTGGCCTGTGTTATCCAAGACGTCAGACTAGATGATCACAGCGGTTCCTTCTGGTCTTGGAATCTATGAATCTGTGAGGGGAGTGGTGTGTAGTGGTTAGAGTGGGTAGACTCCTGGGTTCTGGTCCCAGCTCTGGGTTGGGAGTCGGGTAGATTAACACACTTTGTTGGGGAAGAGTCACCATGGTTTTTGTAAAGGGAAATCATGCCTCACCAGTCTATTAGAATTCTTTGAGGGGGTCAACAAGGGGGATCCAGTGGATATAGTGTACTTAGATTTTCAGAAAGCCTTTGACAAGATGTAACGGACTTACAGATCATGCCCACACACAAGGTCCCTCACCAAAGGCTCTTAAGCAAAGTAAGCTGTCATGGGATAAGAGGGAAGGTGCTCTCATAGATCAGTAACTGGTTAAAAGACAGAAAACAAAGGGTAGGAATAAATGGTCAGTTTTCAAAACGGAGAGAGGTAAATAGTGGTGTCCCTCAGGAGTCTGTACTTGGACCAGTCCTATTCAACATATTCATAAATGATCTGGAAAAAGGGATGAACAGTGAGGTGGCAAAATTTGCGGACGATACAAAACTACTCAAGATAGTTAAGTCCAAAGCAGACTGAGATTTTAAAAAATGACAAAATCCAAACAAACAAAAAAACAGGTTTAAAACAAACAAAAGGAAGTATTTCTTCACACAGTGCACAGTCAATCTGTGGAACTCTTTGCCAGAGGATGTTGTGAAGGCCAAGACTATAACAAGGTTCAAAAAAGAACTAGATAAGTTCCTGAAGGATAGGTCCATCAATGGCTATTAGCCAGGATGGGCAGGGATGGTGTCCCTAGCTTCTGTTTGCCAGAAGTTGGGAATGGGCGACAGAGGATGGATCAGTTGATGATCACCTGTTCTGTTCATTCCCGCTGGGGCATCTGGCATTGGCCACTGTCGTAAGACAGGACACTGGGCTAGATGAACCTTTGGTCTGACCCAGTATGGCCGTTCTTATGGAGTGTAGTAGTTTCAGCAGCAGTGTGGGAAGTCAGGACTCCTGGGTTCTGTTTCTGGCTCTGGGAGACAGGTGGAGTGTACCGATTTCTGCAGGGGGTCTAGGAGCCAGGACTCCTGGGTTCTGTTCTGCAGCACTTAGCCACGGCCCCCGGGAAATGCACTGTGCCAGTCCCGCTAGGTTTCATTTTCAGGTCAAACATGGAAGATTAGCAGGTGGTGCTGGGTGGTGGGGAGGAAGCCGGCAGCCCCGGCCCAGCCATAATCTGTGCCCTGATTGCAGGGCACACAAAGCCGGGCCATCCCAGCTAAGCTGATTTTCTCTGCATCTCCTGCTCTCGATTGGGGGATTATTGGGCAGCAAATCTCCAGGGATGGGGAGATGTTGCCAAGGGGCTGGAGAGGGAAGGGGGCAGCTTTTCACTTGGTAATTGCCCCAGGAGAAAAGGGGTTGTTCCAATCCCTCGGGAAAGGGGGAGGCACCATCCCCCACCACCATGATGCACAGGGAGGGGAAGTCTGGGGTCTGGTCCTGGGGAGGTTCCTAACCCTGAGGGTATGAAGGGTTTGATCAGGACTGTGTATAGGAGGCTGGGGGTCCTGGGACTGTGAGAAGGCAGCCTAGTGGTTAGAGCAGGGGGGCTGGGAGTCAGGACTCCTGGGTTCTATCCCCAGCTCTGGGAGGGGAGTGTGGTCTAGTGGTTAGAGCAGGGGGGTTGGAAGCCAGGACTCCTGGGTTCTATCCCTGGCTCTGGGAGGGGAGTAAGGTCTAGTGGTTAGAACGGGGTGGGGTGGGAGCCAGGACTCCTGGGTTCTCTCCCCAGCTCAGGGAGGGGAGTGTGGTCTAGTGGTTAGAGCAGGGGGGTTGGAAGCCAGGACTCCTGGGTTCTATCCCCAACTCTGAGAGGGGAGTGGGGTCTAGCAGTTAATGCAGCAGGGACTGGGAGTAGGGTTGCCACATCTCAGGTACATGTAGGATGGTCCTGAGCCAGGACAGCTGTCCATATGCACTGAGGACCCTGACAGATTTCCCAGGACAGCTAGCTCAACAAAGCGATGAGCCTGGGAAAAGCTGGATGGGCGACAACCCTGAGTGGGTGCCAGGACTCCTGGGTTCTATCCCTGGCTCTGGGAGGGGAGAAGTAGTCTAGTGGTTAGGGCAGGGGGGCTGGGTCTATTCTCCCCCAGTTAGCAATGGCTTCACGGGAGTCACCTCTAGACATTCCAGCTCTCACGAATTGACATGAGTGAGGTTTAACCCCTTGCGGGTCCCAAAATCTTCCTCTGCATCCCCCCCGTCATGAGAGAGGGCTTCCGGCAGGAGCGCAGCAGGATGGGAGGCAATAGTAGGGCCACAAAAGGTTGGGGGCATTCATTGATTTTGTGCAGCTCCATGCGTAATGTTCCTCATCAGTGAGCAAGTCTTTAACGGTCCATGCGGTTGTTCCCCCTCCCCTCCAAACAGGGGCAGGGGACCATTTAGGGGAGACGAGTGACTCTTTCACGCTGGTGCAAAGTGTCCTGCATGAGAACAAGTGACTGCCCCGTGGCGTGGGCGGGCAAGTACCCGCGGGCCCTGCTCCGGAGAGGCTCTTTGCAGGATTGGGAGAGCTCCTGCCGCAGGACCCCAGCTCCTCTTCCTTCCCGTATAGATGCAAGAGGAGGCAACCCTGGGCTAGTCCCGCACGCACTGGGCGGAGGCAGGGGGAAAAGCAAATCTTTTGGAAGGATCTCCTGATTTGTAAGCCAGTCTGGCGATTTTCGGGGTCTGACTGGTGCCGTTGGGGTTAGCAGTGCTGCTTATCCGTGCCCGTTTCTTCAGTTGTTGGCTGAACGCCCAGCCGGGCCTGCCCAGGATACCTGCGGGGGCTGGGAGGAGGGGGCAGTTCCAGGCCACAGGAAGGTTCATGGAGAGGGATGGCAGGGTCCCCCCGGCTGCTCCCAGGGAGGGGAGGGAGAGATCCCCTAACCTGCGGGCAGGGGCTGGTGTGGCTGATCCCAGGGGCCTGGAGATGGAGGAGGGAGCCACATGGACACCACAGCGGCTCTCTGCAAGCAGCAGGGCCCTGGGTGCCTCCCCAGCTGCCGTGCGAGGGGAGGAAGCAGGAAACTGGGCAGGGCTGGGCCAGGCTGGGAGGGAAACGGCTTCAATGGCAGGAAATGCTCCCCTTGATAAGTCAGGCCAGAGCTGTGCGGGCTGGTCCCTCCCCCGGCCTGGGTCTGTCCGGGGACCCCCTGCCCCTCCCCCGGCTCTGTCCTGGGACCCCGTTCCCCTCCCCTGGCTCTGTCCAGGGACCCCTTGCCCCTCCCGTGGCTCTGTCCAGGGACCCCCTGTCCCTGCCCCCCAGCTCTGTCCTGGAACCCACTATCCTTGCCCCCCAATTCTGTCCTGGAACCCCCTGTCCCTGCCCCCCGGCACTGTCCTGGGACCCCCTGTCCCTGCCCCCCCGGCTCTGTCCTGGGACCCCCT
>NC_048313.1:5725509-5757546 GCF_013100865.1 Trachemys scripta elegans
CCCCCCTGCCCCTACTCCCCGTCTCTGCCCTGGGACCCCCGTGTCTCTCCCCCAGCTCTGTCCTGGGACTCACCTGCCCCCATCCCCCCGGCTCTGTCCTGGCACAAGCCCCCAAACCTCTCCCCTCCCACCTGTTGCACTGGCACAGCCTCCACATACACATGCTCGTGCCCTGCTCACACTTGCAGAATCTTGTGCCAGCCTGTGGAACTGCCACGTCCCCTCGCACGCCTGCCTCCCACACCTGCCCTGCCTCCTACCCTGCCCTCCTTGTGCCCCCTCGCACCTCCGCTCCCTTGTGCAACTAGTGACCATCATCCACCCCTGCCTGGGAACTCTCCATTGTGCCCCCCCTCACCCCCCCCCCCCCCCCGGGGAACCCCCGGTTAGCAGGGGGGGGAAGCCCTTGGTCCCAAGAGGGGGGGACAAAAAAGATTCCCCGGAACCCCCCCCCCCCCCCCCCGCCCCATTCGACTGCCTGTGACCTCTGCCCCAACCCATGGCCTGGGGCCAGCACTCACCACACCCTTTCCTGTTTATCCAGCCTTGATTAGGCCTTGGCTGGGACAGGCCCTATTGTTTTCAGGGAAGCCAGTGGGGCTTTGTCACAATCCGGGGAAGCCTGATCCTGGGGTGCAAGGGGAAGAGCGCTGAGGGGGGCCTTCCTGAACCCTGCCCCATGGGCAGACAGTTGAATGGATGCTCCCAACAGTTCATAAAACTTTCCTCGTGCCCCTTGAGGAGTCCACAACTCTCCCCCCCCCCACCACCACCATGAGGCAGGGGAAGAGGTCACGACTGCAGCCACTTCTGGGGTGGGACACAGCAGATGTTTAACAACCAACAGCAACCCTGTGCTTTCAGATAGGAAGTGAGGAAGGATACAATCTCTAGATGAAAGTGGGACTAGAACCCAGGAGTCCTGACTCCCAGCCCCACCTGCTCCCATCAATAAGAATGTAAGAAAAGCCAGACTGGGTCAGACCAATGGGCCAGATAGCCCAGGTGGCCAGTGCCAGACACTTCAGAGGGAATGACCTAAACAGGGCAATTATCGAGTGATCCATCCCATGTCATCCAGTCCCAGCTTCTGTCAGTCAGAGACTTAGGGACACCCAGAGTATGGGGTTGTGTCCCTGTACATCTTGGCTAACAGTCATTGCTGGACCTGTCCTCCAGGAACTTATCTCATTCCTTTTTTAACCCAGTTATAGTTTTGGCCTTCACAACATCCCCTGGCAGTGAGTTTCACAGGTTAACTGTGCACTATGTGAAGAAGAACTTCTTTATGTTTGTTTTAAATGTGCTGCCTATTAATTTCATTGGATGATTCCTGTTTCTTGTGTTATGGGAAGGAGTAAATAACCCTTCCTTACTCACTTTCTCCACTCCAGTCATGATTTTATAGACCTCCATCGTATCTCCCCTTAGTCGTCTCTTTTCCAGGCTGAACAGTCCCCATCTTTCTAATCTCTCCTCACATGGAAGTTGTTCCAGATCCTTAATCATTTTTGTTGCCCTTCTTTCCACCTTTCCCAATTCTAATATAGCTTTATTGAGATGGAGCGACCAGATCTGCACGCAGTATTCAAGGTGTGGGCATGCCATGGATTGATATAGAGGCATTATGATCTTTATCTTATCCATCCCTTTCCTAATGGTTTCTAACATTCTGTTCGCTTTTTTGACTGCCGCTGCACATTGAGAGGATGTTTTCAGAGAAATATCCACAATGACGCCAAGATCTCTTTCTTGAGTGGTAACTCTAGCTAATTTAGACCCCATCATTTTATACGTATAGTTGGGATTATGTTTTCCCATGTGAATTACTTTGTATTGATCAACGATGAATTTCATCTGCCATTTTGTTGCCCAGGTCTCTTTCTAATGCCGCACAGTCAGCTTTGGACCTTATCTTGAATAGTTTTGCATCATCTGCAAACTTTGTCACTTCACTGTTTACCCCCTTTTCCAGAACATTAATGAATATGCTGAACAGCATGGTCTCAGTACAGATCTTGGGTGGACTCCGCTATTTACCTCTCTTCACTCTGAAAACTGACCATTTATTCCTACCCTTTGTTTCCTGTCTTTTAACCAGTTACTAATCCTGGAGAGGACCTTCCATCTTATCCCATGACATCCTAAATACACTATATCCACTGGATCACCTTTGTCCACATGCTTGTTGACCCTCTCAGAGAATTCTAATAGATTGGTGAGGCATGATTTCCCTTTACAAAATCTGTGTTGACTCTTCCCTGAGATATTATGTAGGCCTCAACTGCACTATTGTGTCCAGTTCTGGGCACCACATTTCAGGAAAGAAGTGGACAAAATTGGAGAAAGTCCAGAGAAGAGCAACAAAACTGATTAAAGGTCTAGAAAACATGACCTACGAGGGAAGATTGAAAGAACTGGGTTTGTTTAGTCTGGAGAAGAGAAGACTGAGTGGGGACATGGTAACAGTTTTCAAGTGCACAAAAAGTTGTTACAAGGAGGAGGGAGAACAATTGTTCTTGTTAACCTCTGAGGATAGGATAAGAAGTGACGGGCTTAAATATGCAGCAAGAGAGGTTTAGGTTGGACATTAGGAAAAAGTTCCTGTCAGGGTGGTTAAGCACTGGAATAAATTGCCTAGGGAGGTTGCGGAATCTCCATCATTGGAGATTTTTAAGAGCAGGTTGGACAAACACCTGTCAGGGATAGTCTAGATAATACTTAGTCCTGCTATGAGTGCAAGAGACAGGACTGGATGACCTCTCAAGGTCCTTAAGTCCTATGATTCTATGATTCATCTATGTGTCTGCTAATTCTGTTCTTTACTATAGTTTCAACCAGTTTGCCTGGTACCGAAGTTAGGCTTACCAGCCTGTAATTGCCAGGATCTCCCCTGGAACTTAAAAAAAAAAAAGGGCATTACTTTAGTTTTTGGTGACTTGTTACTTTTTAATTTATCAATTTGTTCTAAAACCTCTTCTACTGGCACCTCAATGTGAGACTGTTCCTCAGGCTTGTCACGTAAAAAGAATGGCTCAGGTGTGGGAATTTCCCTCATGTCCTCTGCAGTGAAAGACCGATGCAAAGAATTCACTTAGTTGTCCCACAAACACCTTATCTTCCTTGAGTGCTCCTTTAGCACCTCCATCGTCCAGTGGACCCACTGATTGTTCAGCAGGCTTCCTGCTTCTGATGTACTTGAAAAAACGGTTTTTTGCTCGTTGCTCTTCACAATCATTTTTATACTTGACTTGCCAGAGTTTATGCGCCTTTCTATTTTCCTCTGTAGGGATTTGACTTCCAGTTTTTAAAGGATGCCCCTTTGCCTCTAACTGCTTCTTTCACTCTGCTGTTTAGCCAGGGTGTGTGGTTTTTTTGGTTATCCTACTGCTTTTTTTTAAATTCGGGTTATACATTTAAGTTGAGCCTCTTTTATGGTATTTTTAAATAGTTTCCTTGCAGCTTGCAGGCATTTCTCTCTTGTGACTGTTTTAGGTTCCGTTTAACAAGCTTCCTTATTTTTCTGCAGTTCCCCTTTTTGAAGTTAAATGCTACTGTGACGGGTTTCTTTGGTATTTTCTCCCCTACAAGGCTGTTAAATTTAATTACATTATGGTCACTGTTACCAAGTTCAGCCAGGGCCAGATTTAGGGCCAGGAGACCCAAGCTTCTACCTGGGGTGCAGGGCTTGGGGTGCGCCAGGCTCGGGGTGTTGTTTTTGTTGTTAGCGACAAAAGAGAAAATAGAATGTTTGAAGTGACATGTCTCACGTATTCTGTACGTGGATTCATTTTTCACTAGCCTCCCAGAATGTTCTGGACCTGCGTAGAATAAATATGGATTTACAGATCCTAGCATCCAAATTTATCATCTTCTAGGACAGGGATAAATCAGGCATGCAAATCGTGTATCAAAGTCATGAAATGGGCTACAAACGCAATAAAAATAAGGTATTCAAAAGTTTAACAAATGGGGAGGGGAGTGCCAAAGATGCTCCTCGCCTGGGGTGCCGTTTGGTCTAAGGCCAGCCCTGGGTTCAGCTATATTCACCTTTTGGACCAGACCCCGTGTGGTACTTAGGACTAAATCAAGAATTGTCTCTCCCCTTGTTGGTTCCGGCAGGACTAGCTGCTCCAAGGAGCAGCCATCAATGGTGTCTAGAAATTTTATCTCTGCATCCCATCTGGAGTTGACATGTACCCAGTCCCTATGGGGATAGTTGAAATCCCCCATTATTATTGGGATTTCTATTTTTGTAGCCTCTCTAATCTCCCTGACCATTTCACAGTCACCATCACCATCCTGGTCAGATGATCGGTAAGATATTCCTACTGCTGCACACTTATTATCCAAGCATGGAATTTCTATCCATAGAAATTTGATGGTTCAGTTTAATTCATTTAAGATTTGTACTGTGTTTGATTCTATGCTTTCTTTCACATGTAGTGGTGCCACACCCCGACCAGCACGACCTACTCTGTCATTCCTATGTATTTTGTACCCTGGTATTACCACATCCCACTGATCATTGTTCCACCACGTTTCTGTGATGCCTATTGTAGCAATATCCTCATTTAATACCAGGCACTCTAGTTCACGCATCTTAATATTTAAACCTCTTACATTTGTATATAAGCACTTACAAAATTTGTGAGTATTTAGTTGTCTGCCTTCCTGTGATGTAATTGAACGGGTCTCTTTTTCCTTCGACTGTTTCTCTACAGTTCCTGCCTGTACTTTACCAACTTCTACGCTCTCTTCTTTACTCTTCCCCTAAGGGATGTCTCTGTCTGAGCCGTGTGCTCCTCTGCACCTGTCGGCCTTCCCCCAGCCCTTAATTTACAAACGCCTCTATGACCTTTCTGATTTTACACGCCAGCAATCTGGTTCTGTTTTGCTTTAGGTGAAACCCATCCTTCCTTGTATAGGCTCTTCCTTTCCCAAAAGGTTCCCCAGTTCCTAATAAACCTAAACCCCTCCTCCCAACACCATTGTCTCATCCGCGCATTGGCAGAGACCCTGCATCTCTGCCTGTCTAACTGGCCCTGTGCGTGGAACTGGAAGCATTTCAGAGAAAACTACCATAGAGTTCCTGGACCTCTTACCTAGCAGCCTAAATTTGGCCTCCAGGATCTCTCTCCTACCTTTCCCTGTGTCACTGGTACCTACATGTACCACGACCACCGGCTCCTCCCCAGCACGGCACATAAGTCTGTCTAGACGTCTCATGAGCTCTGCAGCCTTCACGCCCAGCAGGCAAGTCACCATGCGGTTCTCCCAGTCACCACAAACCCAACTATCCATATTTTTAACAATCGACTCCCCCATTGCTATTACCTGGCTCCTCCTAATAACTGGGGTCCCCTCCCCTGGAGGGCTCTCCTCAGTGTGTCTGGAAGGACGGTCCCAACGATGGGATCATATCCCTCCACTCCAGCTTAATGCTCTCCTTCCCCGAGCCTTCCCTCCTCCTCAGCAGCACAGACCGGGGGTGGGACCCACTCTGCTGTGCCCCAGAAAATCTCCTCTCTGTACCTCTCTGTCTCCCTCAGCTCCTTCGGTTCAGCCACTCTGGTCCCCATAGCCTGTGCTCAGTCTCCGAGGGCCATGACTTGCTTGCACCAAACCCACTCCTCTCCCAGAGCTGGGGATAGAACAAGGAGTCCTGACTCTTGTCCCCCCCCCAGCCTCTAACCAGTAGATAGCACTGCCCTCCCAGAGCCAGGATAGAACCCAGGAGTCCTGACTCCCGGCCCCCTGCTCTAACCACTAGACCCCACTCTCCTTCCAGAGCTGGGATAGAACCCAGGAGTCCTGCTCCCGACCCCCCCGCTGTAACCATTGAGAGATGTGGGATGACTCTGGTGGTTTGTGCATTGGTGGGAGTGGCCTGCGGTAGTGTGTGGATGGCTGTTGCGGTTTGTAGGGTTGGTGCTTTGGGGAGAGCGGTGGGCAGTGCTGGTGGCGGTTGGTGGTCTGTGCTCTGGTGCTGCCGGTGGATTGCAGGGAGGGAGGTGTGTGGTGTGGTGAAGGAGGTTTGCGGTACTGTGGGCCGTGGTTTGGTGCATGTGGGTTGTGGTGCCACAGGCTGTGGTGTTGATGGTCTATTGAGCGTGGCCTGTGGTTTGGTGAGCATGGGCTGTGCTGCCGTGGTGCTATGGGCTGTGGTTGGCGAGCATGCATTGGTGGTTGGCGAGAGTGGGCGTGGGCCATGGCATCGTAGTTGGTGAGGGTAGGCTGAGGGCCATGGTTGGTGAAGGTGGGCTATGGTGCCATGGTGTTGGTGGTTGGTGAGGATGGGCCGTGGTGCCATGGGCCGTGGTTGGTGAGGGTGAGAGTGGTTCGTGGTGCCATGGGCTGTGGTTGGTGAGAATGGGCATGGACCATGGCGTCATGGTTGGCAAGGGTAGGCAGTGGTGCCAGGGGCTATGGTTCGTGAGGGTGGTCCGTGGTGTTAGTGGCTGTTAAGGGTGCGCCATGGTGCCATAGGCCATGGTTGGTGAGGGTGGGCACGTGCCATGGGCTGTGTTTGGCCAGGCTAGGCCGTAGTGTCAGTGTCTGGCCAGGGTGGGCTGAGGTGCCATGGACCATGGTTGGCGAGGGTGGGCTGTGATGCCATGGGTTGTGGTTGGTGAAGGCGGGCATCTGCCATGGGCCGTGGTTTCCGAGGGTGGGCCATGGCATCGGTGGTTGTCAAGGGTGGGCCGTGGCGTCACGGGTTTGGCTGGCTCGGAGAGGCCGGGGTTGGTCATAGGATGGGGAGGGGGTTACATTTTGAGCCAGCCTGAGGATCCGTGACTCATCCAGGGCCCTCCCCCCATTTCCCTCCTGTCTTCTCCGAACCTCTGACGCTGTGTGGGGATGGGGGGATGGGACCGGGCCTCCCGCTGCCCCCCCCCCCACCGGGATCCTTGAGCCCCTGATGCCAGGCCCTGCGCTGGGCCTCAACCCTCGCTGTGGGGCAACTGGGGCCCCCCTGCCAACTCTCCTCCTCCCCTTCCCGCCTGGGGCCTCTCACCCCACCCCGGATGGGGGAGTTCATTGCTGGGGACAAAGGGTCCCTCATCGCCCAGGTAACCGGCGGATGGCAGATGAGGGGGTGCTGGTTGCCATGGCGACAGGCCCTTAAGCCTCCATCACGGCTGCTGGGGGGGAGGGGGTTCCAAAACGCTGCAGGTTGCCATGGTAACCCGGCTGTGCCTGTTTTGTTGAGGCAGCAGCTGAGGGGGGGAGGTTGGGGGGAAAACGGGGGAGGAGGGGGCATGGCGAGGGGTGGGGGTAATGAGGGGGATGGGAGATGTGGGGAAGGAGGGAGAGTGGGGCCATGCGGAGGGGCAAACTGGGAGGAGCGGGGGGGACGTAGCAGGAAGGAAGGAGGAAGAGAAGGGGGGATATAGGGAGGGGGGAAGGGGATGCAAGGAGAGGAGGGGTCTGGGGAGGAGAGAGCTGGGAAGGGGGATGTGGGGAAGGGAGAGAGAGGGGAAGGGGATGCGGGGAGGGATATGGAGAGGGGGATGATGGCCAAGGAGAGGGACGTGGGGAGGGGAGGGGGAGGTGGGGAGCAGGGACATGGGGAAGGGGATGTTGTGGGGAAGGAGAGAGACCAAAAATCCTTGGTTTCCCTCCCTCTCTCTCCTCTCCTCTCCTCTCCCCACCCCCAGCTCCCCCATGCAACAGCACTGGCACCAGCTGAGGCATTTGCTCCCCAGGGCTGTACCCCACGCCCTGGGGATGAACCTCCCTGCCATGGGGATCGAATGCTCTGCAGCGATTGCACCCAGAATCCCCAGCCCCAAAGCCCTAGATCCTGAGCTAAAGGGGGAGCGCCAGGGGTCTCCCCCGGCTCTGGGTGGGGAGTGGAATCTAGTGGTTAAAAGGGGCGGGGGGCTGGGCATCAGGACTCCTGGGTTCGATCCCCAGCCCTGCCACAGGCTCAGTGTGTGACCTTGGGGAGGGCAAGTCCCAACCGCCCTCAGTTTCCCCATCAGCCGACAGGAGAGGTCACAGGGTGGAGGTGAAAGGCTGGCATTCAAGGGAGATGGGGGGTGCTAAGAGCTCCCTTCCCTGTGGGGGCTGACACCAGCCTGTCCCATGGTCGGGGTCCCGGAGGGGAGCAACGGGGCCCTCGTTGGCAGCCCTGTCAGCTGTTGGCTTTAAACAGGCAGCAGCTGGCGGGGCATGTCTGGCGTGCATTAACCCTCTATGTGCCATGCTGGGCCTCTCTGGAGCGGGGGGGGGGGGGGGTGGGGGGGGGATGGGACGCAGGCAACAGGTGGGCAAAGGGAGGCCAAGGTAGTGGTGGCTGGTCAAGAGCTAGGTGTAAATACACCTGCTGGCACACTCACTCCTCCTCTTACACCTACATCCTCCTCATGCCTGCGTGCACACTTTTCCCTCTGCAATCCGTTGTCCCCTGCACACCCACTCACACACTCATTCCTCTGCCAGCAATTGTTGCTCGCTTACACACTTCCTCTCGTCTTGCACACTCACCTTCCTCCATCACCCCCATTCCTTTGGTCTCAGTTCCCTTACACACTCACTTCCCTTTTGCACACTCACCCCTTTGGTGTCAGTTGTTCTCCCCTTTTGCACGCTCCCTCCCTGTAAGCTCACATCAGCGCATCCCTCTCCAGCTTGGTGCCCTCTGTGCCCAGAACTCTGGGTGCTAACTTGCCCATGCTCTCCCCTCCCCAGGCACCACAGAGCGGGTGTGCCTCGTGCAGGGCACAGCCGAGGCCCTCAACGCCGTCCACAACTTCATCGCCGAGAAGGTGCGTGAGATCCCCCAGTCCGTGGTGAAGCCGGAGTCCGTCAACATCCTGCAGCCGCAGACCACCATGAACCCAGACCGCGCCAAGCAGGTGAGATCCGGGGGACTGGACACTCCCAGGCAGTGGTGGATTAGCCACTGGGCCAACGGAGCCCGTGCCAGGGGCCCCGGCCAACTGGGGGGCCCCTGGAAAAAATCCGTTGCCAGGCAGCGGAAGCCCTGAGCCCAGGCTGCCGGGCGGGGTGGGGGAAGCCCCAGTTCCCCAAACCCACTCCCTGGCAGAAGCTGCGGGGTGGCAGGGGAAGCCCCCAGCACCCCAACCCCATCCCTGGAAGAAACACTGGGCAGGCAGGGCACGAGAAGCCCCAGCGCCCCGACCCTGGTCCCCCATAGAAGCACTGGGGGTGGTGTGGGAAGCCCCAGTGCCCAGACCCGGCTGCGGCCCCGGGACTGGAGGAGCACTCGCTCCCTGCCACGGCCTCAGGGCTGGGGGAGCTCTCACTCCCTGTTGCAGCCCTGAGGCCATAGCGGGGAGACAGAGCTTCTCCAGTCTTGGGGGGAGGGCAGAAAGGAGCAAACAGGTTGTGGGGCCACAGTGCGGGGGCAGAATGGGGGGACCCTGGGTGGACCAGGGGCGGGGCCCAGGGGAGAGACAGAAAGGGGTGGGGCCATGGGCGGGGCTGCAGGTGGAAGGGGCGGAACGGGGGTGGGACTGCAGGCAGAAGGGGTTGGCAGGGGTCCCCCACTTGCTCTGGCCGAGGGCCCCGGGAAACCTTAATCCGTCTCTGCCCCCAGGGAGCAGCCAGGACTCTGCGGGGGTGGCTGGACTCGGGCAGTCCCTGTGATTGTCCTGAGCTCCCCAGATCCCAGATAGTGCTTCCCAGTGTCACCACACTGGGGCTGTCAGCAGCACACACTGCCCTCAACAGGCAGGGCAGGGGCGGTACACACCCTCCTGCACACCCATTGTAATGTGCAGGGGCTGTAACACACCTATTAGCCATCAGCAGCCACGAAGGCCTTGGGGTCTCTGGGACGCTGTAGCATGGGGCTAGGGCAACACTGCCCAGGGGTTAGTGCAGAGATTGCTGGGGGGCAAGTGGAGTTTCACAGTCCATCCCCCACAACCTCCCTCGCTGGGGTTCTGGGTTCAGAGCCTGCCTCTGGCCACACATGAAGTGAGTTGGTTGGGTCTCTTTTTTGAATAGGGAATTTGCTGCATTCTGGGATAGCCAGGGACTGCGGGTTGGGAGAAAGGGATGCCCAGGGCTGGGATAGTGGCAGGCTGCGGGTCAGGATTGAGGGACACCGGCAGAACTGGGAGAGGTGGGGGCAGTGCTGGGCTGGGGCTGTGGGTTGGGACTGAGGGGCACCAGCAGAGGTGGGGGGGAGCCCAGGGCTGGGCTAGCAGGGGTCTGCGGGTCTGGATAGAGAGGCACTGGCAGAGCTACAGGGGGGGAGGAGCCCCGGGCCCGGGTTGTGATTCAGGATCGGGTCCAGGGGTCTGGTCCAGCATCCCCGTTGGTCACAAAGGCCCCAGTAGACTCTCCCCAATCCTCACCCCCTCCCTTAAGGTCCTCATGTGACACCATCCCGTGCGAGGATGAGCCATGTCCAGACTGGGGCCCACGTGGTGGCCCTTGCCCGGATGCCGGGGTCCCCTCGGGACAGCATTTGTCATTCCCAAGAAGAAAGAGATGACTTCATGTCTCCTTTGGCCCACCCTGTCCATCCCCATGGGGCCGAGAGGGGAACATCCTCTCAGTCCGTTCCCCCCGGGCGGGGGGGGGGAGGGTGTCGTCCCCTCCAGGCCATTCCTCCCGCAAGGGCAATAGCCATTCTGGTCTGTTTCCCCAGATACACAAGCCCAGCCCCTGGGGTCAACAGGATTGTAGCAAGGTGGGAATTCTATGGGTTAGGACCAGGGACTGGGGACCAGGATGCCTGGGTTCGCTCCCCAGCTCTGGGAGGGGACGGGCTCTCTTGTGTTAGAGCAGGGGGCCTGAGAGTCAGGACTCCTGGGTTCTATCCCAGCTCTGGGAGGGGACGGGCTCTCTTCGGTTAGAGCAGGGGGGCTGGAAGTCAGGACTCCTGGGTTCTAATCCTGACTCTTGGCTTTAACTCCCCTTCCCCTCCCCCCAGGGAAAGGGGATTGACACCGCCCATGTCCTCGCTCCCCGAGGCCCCTTTGCCCTAGTCACCTGCATCCTGTTGTCCCTCCTGTCCGCTGGGGACTAGGTCTGATCACAGCCTGCAGCCTCTCCCCCCCCACCCCCTGATCTCCCCCCACAGCACAGGTCATCCTGGGAAGTCCCTTGACAGGGACGGAGATGTGGGGACACCGGGTCGGCACCCCCATCCCCGCCCAGGCCTGGCTGCTTCAAAGGCAACAAGGGCTCACTTGACTTTCCCGACTGTGTCAAAGAAACAGGGCGGGAATGAGTCTGACACCTCCCTCTGCCCGGCACACTTCTGTGCCGCTCCCCACAGCGCCCCCTGCTGGGAGAGGCTGGGGCTAGAGGAGCCGGGAGCTCCCCCACAGCCAGCTCCTGCCCCGCTCCCCACAGCGCCCCCTGCTGGGAGAAGCCAGGGTTGCTAAAATCTCCCAAGAAATCTCCTGTTGAACAGGATGAGGTGCGGGTCTCTTGCCCCTTTGGGCCCCTGGGGACATGGCTCACCCTGTGCCACGTCATCATTCCTCCCCCCCCAGCCTCCTGCATGCCTTGAAACAGCTGATTGCTGCAGGTGGGAGGCGCGGAGAGGGAGGGGGAAACGCTGATCGGAGCACCCACGGAGTCAGTGCCTATGGCTGCGGGTCAGGGCTGAGGGGCACCGGCAGAGCCAAGCTGCGGCTCTCTCCTGTGGGTTAGTGTGGCCCGACGGCGGAGTCGGGGACTGCATCCGAGCTTGTTACGCAAGAGATTTTCTCGGCTAAGTCGCTGTGGTGTTTTCCTTTGCTCCTGGGCTGCGGTTATGTAATAGGGTGGGGAGGCTGCATCCGCCTCCCTTCCCAGGCAGAGCCCCCTGGTCTGCCCCTAGCCCCAGGCTGTGTCACTGCAAGTGGCCAGTCTGGGGAGGGCCCAAGGACAGCCTGATTGAGGCTCTCCAGGCCAAGATCATGCCCCAGCCCTTCCCTGACCCCCTCTTAGGCCTGGGTTGTACCTAGGGCTGGGTGCACCGAGCTCTGGGTGTACCACGCTCTGGGTGTGCTGGATGCTGGGTGTACCGAGCTCTGAGTGTGCCTGGGGCTGGGTGTGCCTAGGGCTGAGTGCACCGAGCTCTGGGTGCACCACGCTCTGGGTGTGCTGGGTGTACCGAGCTCTGAGTGTGCCTAGGGCTGGGTGTGCCTAGGGCTGAGTGCACCGAGCTCTGGGTGTACCACGCTCTGGGTGTGCAGGGTGCTGGATGTACTGAGCTCTGGGTGTGCCTAGGGCTGGGTGCACCGAGCTCTGGGTGTACCACGCTCTGGGTGTGCAGGGTGCTGGGTGTACTGAGCTCTGGGTGTGCCTAGGGCTGGGTGTGCCTAGGGCTGAGTGCACTGAGCTCTGGGTGTACCACACTCTGGGTGTGCAGGGTGCTGGATGTACTGAGCTCTGGGTGTGCCTAGGGCTGGGTGTGCCTAGGGCTGAGTGCACTGAGCTCTGGTTGTACCCCGCTCTGGGTGTACCAAGCTCTGGGTGTGCAGGGTGCTGGGTGTACCACGCTCTGGGTGTACCACGCTCTGGGTGTGCAGAGTGCTGGGTGTACTGAGCTCTGGGTGTGCCTAGGGTTGGGTGTAGCGAACTCTGGGTGTGCTGGATGCTGTCACTGCTCTCCATGGTGCTGAAGGGGAACCCAGCTCCGGCCAGCAGTGTCTGGGCAGCACCCCTTCCCAGCTCAGCCCACATGTCGCTGGGAGTCGCCCAGCTCTCTGAGTGGGTACGACACCGCCGCTAGGCCCCTCTGTGGAAACTGGAGCACGCTTGTCTCCACGCGGCGCTAGGGGATGTGCTGCAGGGAGCGGGGGACGGGTGATCCTTGTATGTCATATGGAACCCCAGAGGGGGCTGAGCTCAGCACTGGGGGGGTCCCTGTATAAATAGCCCTACACCCCACCCCAGAGGGGGCTGCAGCTTGGCATTGGCGAAAGGCAATGGAAGCTGCTGGAGCTCATTCCCCACCCCCACTAACACCCCCCCCCCCGTCTCTTCCCCTCGGCAGGCCAAGCTGATCGTCCCCAACAGCACAGCTGGGCTGATCATCGGCAAAGGGGGTGCCACGGTGAAGGCCATCATGGAGCAGTCGGGGGCCTGGGTGCAGCTGAGCCAGAAGCCGGAGGGCATCAACCTGCAGGAGCGGGTGGTGACGGTCAGCGGGGAGCCCGAGCAGATCCGCAAGGCGGTGGACATCATCGTGCAGAAAATCCAGGAGGACCCACAGAGCAGCAGCTGCCTGAACATCAGCTACGCCAACATCACCGGCCCCGTGGCCAACTCCAACCCCACCGGCTCGCCCTACGCCAACTCCACGGACGTGCTGCCGGCTGCCGCCGCCGCCGCCACCGCCTCGGGCCTGCTGGGACACACCAGCCTGGCCGGCGTCGGGGCCTTCCCGGCGGCCCTGCCGGGCTTCTCCGGCAGCGACCTGCTGGCCATCAGCACGGCCCTCAACACCTTGGCCAGTTACGGATACAACACCAACTCCCTGGGGCTGGGGCTCAATTCTGCCACCGCCTCTGGCGTGCTGGCCGCCGTGGCGGCTGGCGCCAATCCTGCCGCGGCCGCTGCCGCCAACCTCCTGGCCTCCTACGCCAGCGATGCCTCCGCCAGCACCAGCACGCCAGCCGGCGCTGTGGGGGCCTTCACCTTGGGCTCCCTGGCGGCCGCCACCGGGGCGGCCAACGGCTACCTGGGCACAGCCTCGCCGCTGGTGGCCAGCTCCTTCCTGGCCACGGAGAAGTTAGTGGAGAGTGCCAAGGATATGGTGGAGATCGCGGTGCCAGAGAATCTGGTGGGGGCCATCTTGGGCAAAGGGGGCAAGACGCTGGTGGAGTATCAGGAGCTGACGGGCGCCCGGATCCAGATCTCCAAAAAGGGAGAGTTTATCCCTGGCACCAGGAACCGTAAAGTCACCATCACCGGCACGCCGGCAGCCACGCAGGCCGCCCAGTACCTCATCAGCCAGCGAGTGACGTACGAGCAGGGGGTGCGAGCCACCAACCCGCAGAAAGTAGGGTAGGGCCGGAGGGAGTCACCAAAGGGAGAAATCCATTTTAAACGTCAAACAAACAAACAAACAGGCCCCTCTCCCCCACCCTGCCCATCCCCCGCACGCCCCCAAACATGCATCCCCTCCAGTAGGGAGGGGTTCCCCCCCAATCTAATGACCAGCTCCGATCCAGACGCGATCTCCGGATCGGCCCGCGGACCTTGCCGTGCGTTCTGTCTGATATGTATATATTGCACTTCTTTTTTTTTAATAGAAAAAGAAAATGGGTCAAATTTTCTCTTTATTTCCTTTCTTTCTGGCCCCCCCCCCAGCCAGACCTCCCCCACCCCCTGCTCTCTCTATTCAGGGAGCAGATCGCACTTTGGGGAGTGCATCCACGTAAGACTGGGGGGGGGGGAATTGGATTTTGATCCATAATTGGGGGAGGGGTGATTGGCGCTGATCTGGACCCATGTTGAGACGACGCGGGGTGGGGAACGGGGTCTTGGCGTGAGCCACAGTTGCCGTAAATCCTCCACATGCCCCCTCTGTAGCTGGGTCTTATTGAACTTAAGCTGTGACGCGGCATTTCACTGATGCGTTTTATTTTCGGCGTGTAGATAGTCAAATTGTGTTGAACTCGGGGTGGGAGGGGGGTGTTAAGTTAGGATTGGGGGTGGTTTTTGTGGGCTGGGGGGGGATAGTTATTCATATCTTCAGCAAAAGTGGGGGGACACACTCCCCCTCTTCCTCCAGAAAGAAAGCAACAAGTTTTAAAAATATCTCTAGGTGCGTAACTGGAAAGGTGGCTGCGCTGTCCCCGTGGGGCGTGGGGGTGGGAGTCTGTCCATGGCGTAGCCACAGGGCTGGGTTTTGTCGTCTCGCTCGGCAATGTCTGCCAGACCGGATGATTGGAGGGTGGGGAGATAAGGAGCAGAACATGAAGCTGTGACAGCATGCATGGTGGTCTGTGATGTAATGTGGCGTAGGGGGCTACTTCCTGTGATGTCATAGGCTACTTCCTGTGGCACTACAAGTGTCTACCAGTGATGTAGTATGCTACTTCTTATGGTGTAGGAGGCTACTTCTTGTGATGTCATAGGCTACTTCCTGTGACATCACAAGCGTCTATCAGTGATGCGGTATGCTACTTCTTGTGGTGGAGGAGGCTATTTCTTGTGATGTGATAGGCTACTTCCTGTGACATCACAAGTGGCTATCAGTGATGTAGTATGTTACTTCCTGTGGTGTAGGAGGCTACTTGCTGTGGTGTAAACGCCTGCCTGGGGCACGTCAGGCTGCTTCCTGTGATGTCATAGACTGCTTCCTATAATGTCATAGCCTGCTTCCGGTGACAGACGGGGCCAAACCGTCCAGGTGTGGTTTTATTTTCCTTCGGGGCTGTTCTGTAAATGCTGGTGTCACATCCATCTAGGGAGGAATCTCTCCCCCCACGCCCCCCAGGGAACGCGAGCGGTGGAGCCCGTCCCGCCGGAGCAGCGACGGGGCAGGGAACCCAGCCATCGCCGCCGCTCACACAGGCCCCAGGTGGTTGGCATGGCCAAGAAAGTGAAGCACTAGGCAGCCCTTCCTGTAGCTACCACTCAGTATTAAAGCCCGGCTGGGACGCTGGCTATTTTCTCAGCCTCGGGGGTGGATATCGGTATCGTCTCAAGCCGTGGACCTCACGACTGGCCCCGTTGCTCCAGGGAAGGGACGTTGCTCCTCTCCCTCTTCCTTAGAAACCCCCACCCCACCCCTGCCTCCCCCAGGATCTCTTTGATGCCTCAAGCAGTATTATCACCTTGAGCCAGCCAAGGGCTCCCCCTGCTGGCAGCGCAGCCTGTGGGCAGCGTGGAAAGGCCTTGGTTCACATATCAGCGACTCAGGGCAGTCCGTGAGACCCGGATGCCCAGTAGCCCTGGGCTAGTGCCGGGGTATCCATTAGCCCCTGGGCTAGCACTGGGGTCAGGTCCAGTAGCCCCTGGGCTCGTGCCAGGGTATCCGGTAGCCGTTCTGTGATCAAATCAGTGGGGCCATTCTCCACACTGTGTTTACAGCTGACCCCTTGTTAATGCACCGCTTTTGCCCTCCAGGGCTTCTGGAAACAGGGATGTTTTCCTTTCCACCCGCCTCCACCCCTGTCTGCACTGGCTTGTTATTGCAGGATCCTTCAGAAGCTTTTTGGCTGAACAGGTTGGCTTGTTAGTGTGATGTTGCTCCTGTGTGTCAGGCTTCTTCCATTGGTGTGTTATTGTAGGGTTGCTCAGAAGCCCTGGGTTATATACACTGGCTTGTTATTGTAGGGTTGCTCAGAAGCCCTAGGTTGTATGCACTGGCTTGTTATTGTAGGGTTGTTCAGGAGCCCTGGGTTGGATACACTGGCTTGTTATTGTAGGGTTGTTTGTGATCCCGGGGCGGGTTTGTTATTGGAGGGTTACTCACGAGCATTGGAAGAGGCAGGAGTGAAATGAGCATATCACCGGCGGCGGGTGGTGGGGGTGAGCGGCTCTGCGCCAGTGCTGTGCTCGGAGAGACCCCACCAGAGCCGGGCCCCTGTGCCTGGGGGGACGGGCCGTCGGCTTAAGCGCTTCATAGGTCCAAATGCAATCACAGCCCCTAGAAGACCCCTCCCCCCGTCTGACCCCTGCAGGAACCCCATTGCCTCCCCCGCCCTAGGGACCCCTCCCCATCTGACCCTGTCACCCCCCCAACCCCAGTTAGCATCGGCACTTATCCCATTATCCTCCCTACCTGACACTGGCACTTACCCCATAACGCCCCCACCCCAGAGCCCAAAGGAGCCCCCTCCCAATGTGACACCGGCCGTTCACCCCCCACCCCAGGGGCGAGCTGTGGATTTGTGCAATATTTTACCCTGGGAAGGAGAATCTCTTCCTGACCCCCAGCTGGCCGTCAGCCTGGGCACAGGCGGGTTTGCTTTGCATGGCCCTTTGCAGGCACCAGAGCTCACCGGGAAGGTGCATAAGAGGCACCGAGAGGGCAGCCGTGTCCACGTTGCTCCAGCAGGTAGATGATCGGACAGGAATTGGGGACAGACTCAGGGGAAGGGGCTAGCGGTGGGTCTGGGATCTGGGCGGGGGGAGGGGAGGGGGGGCCCTGCATGTTAGCTAGCAGAGATCAATCATTTTCCATTCGTTAGCCGGGGGGGCTGAGGGAGGGGGGTTTGTAACCTTTTAAACTAGGGAACAAAACAAATGTGAAAATATTTACTACTAAAAAGGAAGCAATATTTAAGTAGCATCTTGCACTGAATCTCGGAGGTGAGATGAGAGGCAGAGAGGCAGGGCCGGGAGAGCCGGCCCTTTCACATGGGTCGGGCCAGATCCTGCGCTGGGGTCAATAGGCCTTGCTCCGCCCCCATGGGGAGCTCCGCCCATTCCTGCCAGCTGTGGGAGGGTCCCGAATGGTTCTGGGATCTTTTGTGTCGAACAAAACTTGCTGCTGTAGCCTATGACGGGGGTGTTGCATATCAAACTTTGCAAAGGGAGGCGGGAGGAGGGCTCGGGAGGTGGTTTTTGTGCCAAAATATTTGTCTGTCTTTTTCGATACATGCCTGCATAGAGTGCCTGGGACAGCCCTCACTGGAAATGCCAAGGTCAGAGCAGGGCTGCAAAGGGGCACATCAGCTCACAGAGGGATTACCCGATTTAACCCCAAAACTACTCCGGTGGCCCAAGGCTATTCTGGAAAACCTACCCCATTGCTGGGTAATACAATTCTGGGGTGTTTTTAACACGGCATCCTCGTTAAAAATACTACCGCCATATCCGAAAACACCACAGTAACACCACCCCAGTAACGCTACGATAACCGGTAATGTTTTCAGAAAGATACCCGAATAAAAGAACTTACACCAATACCCTATAATACTACAACACCCCGAAATACTTCAGTAACACTACGATAACCCAGAGTGTTTTCCTACAGGCACCCGTCCAAAAATGCTCCGGTAATAGGCTAAAGTACTTCAACAGTATTAACCTGAGCTTTCAGTCACTGTTGTAGCAGGATATAAGGATACCTTTGTAAAGTGAAATGTTCCAGCATTCTTCAATACAGTACTGTCCCAAATACTGGAATAAATAGAATTAGTCGCCGTTGGTTAGAACCAAAAATGGGAGTTATTTTTAAGTTCTTAACACAAAACCATTTGGGTTTGCTTGACATGTCTAATTTTGGGGGAAAATTTTCTAAAGATACTTTTCACAAACCCCCCGCCCCCCAAATTTTGACTTGCCATGTTTTCATCCAGCCCCTTTGGATTGACCAGCTTCCTCGCAAGGTGGAATAGATTAGGCAACATCAAAAAGGTATTTTCCTGAAATTGCCCATATTTAAAAAAAAATACCAAAAATTATTATTATTGTTATTAGATGTAGAGCCCAGTTGGGGCCCAGGACCCCCTTGTGCCAGGCGCTGTACGTTTTTATTACTATTAGGTGTATGATGGTAGCATCTGGGAGTCCCAGTCATGGACCAGATCTGCCATGGACACAGAACAGAAAGACGGCGGCTGCCACTATTAAAAAAACTACCCGGGCAATTAGGAAGATGAAAAATCTGTCAGTTTCCAAATGTGACGGGACAAAAATACCTTCCAAATTTTCCAAATCCCAGTGAAATTTACACAACATTTCCTCCCCGCCCCCGCTGTTGGAGCTAACCTAGAGTGAGATGTGGCATTTGGGGCTAACACTTTAAAGTGCCATGGTGTTTTGGATGAATGCTAGGATACCTGAATCAAAAATACTACAGCATCCTTCACCAAGCTCGCCCCAAATACTGCAGCAATGTTACTATGAAGGGCGTCATATTCAGACTATTACTCTACAACGCTGGAGTATTTTGGATCCTCCCTGTACAGTGCTAGGGGACGCTTCTAAAAATACTGTAGCATTGTTCATTAACCCAGCAAAATGCTGCAGTAACATTACTATGAATTGTAGCATGTTAGGACTAGTACCCGACAGTGCTGTAGTGTTTGGGATCACCAACAGAATGCTATCAATCTACTGTTATACTCTGCTATTCATCAATGATACTGGTGTATTTTGGGGTCATTCCCGTAGAATGTTGTAAGATGCCCTCCTAAAAGACTCCTCTTGCAAATCATTACTCCAGCACTCACCAGGAAGCTCTCAAAATGTTGTAGTAACATTGTTTCAAGGTGCAGCATTTGACGGGGTTGTTACTCAAATACTGGAGTGTTTGTGATTCATCAGTAAAGGCAGTGAGGCCGAACGGGTAGAGAACTGGAGTAGAACTGGGTTCTGTTCCCAGCTTGGCCTGCTGGGGGACATTGGGCGTCCCAGCCCTGTGCCCCAGTTTCCCCATTTGTATAATGGGCATAAAGGTAGCGACCTCTTCTGCAGAGCACTTTGAGCTCTACAGAAGTAATGGGCTGTACAAAAACTAGGTGGTATTTATTGCGCAAAGCAAACCCTTAGAAAATACTAGTGTTCACCAGGACGCCCCAAAATACTGCAGCAAGGTGTAGCATCTTGGGGCTAATATGGAGTATTCCAGGCCATTCCTGAGGGGATCCGTTCCCTATGCGGCATCTATCTGAAAAAGACCCGACCGTTTTTTTGAAGTGCCAAACTTTTTATTTATAGAGAACATGCAGCTATTAAAGGGGGGGGGGTGAAGTTTTTAGATGTTCTACAAGATTTAAAAAAAAAATTAAAAAAGGGAAAAAAATAAAATAGAAAAAGAGACGTAAACGATAGATCATGTTAGTGGATCTGAACCCTGGGTCCTTTCTTAGCGGCTTTTAAAGAAAATTAAATAAAATAATAAAAAAAATAGCATAATAAACTAAAAGAGAGAGTCCTAGGGCCAGGTTGCCCAAGGGCTTTAGACACCTATCTGCATCGTTAGGTGCCTAAAGCCCTTCGGCAACCTGGGCCCAGGTCTCCGGGCTATCGCCTCAGCGACTAGGAAGTGAGACATCTCCATCGACAACGGTTTGCTGGCCCCGTGGCGTCCCGCCTCGCGGCTCCAGGGGACGCCAATGCAGTGTCTTGTATCCCGTCCCCCCGGCCCTGCTGCTGTCTTGTGGCACAGGAGGTGGGGGCAAGGGCTGCACTCGGCGGGCTGCACCTTCACCCGGGGTGTTGAGCTACCGGAGGGGAGTCGGGGCCACACTTAACTCGCGTGGCTCAAGGGCGCGGGGACCGGAGGAGGGCGGCAGAGGCTGGAATTTATGGGTCGGGGAGATGAGCGAGGGGCCCTTGGAAATCGACCTGGGGCTGCCGTCGGTGCTGGCCGGGGGCTGCTTGGAAGCGGGAGAGCTGGCCTGCCTGCCACGCATGGTGCGCTCACCCAGCCAGCAGGCCCCTCCAGCCCCTCTAGTTTAGGCTTTATCTAGTCCCGATGCCTCTGCGTGCATCAAAGCCAGGACTGTGGGGGGTGGAGGGGGAGGGGAAGATCCCAATTCCCCATTGGCATGTGAGGGGCTTTGGGGAGATCAGCTCCCTGCCCAACTGGTGCAGAAGCCATCTCTTCCTCGCCAGGTCCCTCCCAGGCCGGAGTGCCAGCCAGGGACTGGGGCTGGGCCCGGCCTGGTTGTGGGCCCCCTCTCCCTTTTCCCACCCTTCCCCCCATCTAAACAGCAGCGGTTCTTGAATGTGATGGTTCCCTCCTGGACCCGCTTCTCCCCCACCCCATTCCGGCTCCGGGAGCCTTCGCAGTGCCAAATGGAAGTCGTCTTTCCTCTTCCCCATCCTGCTCGGAAGGGCAGCAGCGGTGGAGGCAGAGCCAGGCTGTCCCCGCTCTCCCCGGCCTCCACCCTCAGTGGAACGTGGGGGGCGCTCTCGGGGCAGGAGGGCGAATCTGATTTGCTGAGCCTCGGCGCCCTCCCTTCCCCACCCCTCTTGTATTTAAAGGCAATAAAGTCTGAGACTCAAACAGGAGGGGCGGGAGTTGGGGGGGAAGCGGGTGGGATTTGCTCTGAGCCCGATCCGGGTCCCTCTGTGCTGTGCGTGAACTCTTTAGGACACGGCATCTCTCTGGGAGTGTACCACGCGCCCCGGGGGTGGGGGGAGTGCAGGATCTCAGCTGGGAGGGGGGGGACAGACACCCCTGTCTTGTTTCCATTTGCTCACCAGTACCTGTTCCCTCGCATTTACCATGTCACTGTTTGATCTCCCAGAACGTGATATTGACCAGAGCAGAAGGAGGCACCAACACCTCTGTCCCCGATCTCTGTGTTTGTCTCTCCTGCCTCCTCTCTCCAGTGCCAAGCAGTTCCCGATCATCCTAACTCCCTTTTAATTTCTGTCCGGACATCCATTCGGAGCACCCCTCCATACACATCGATGAGTTCAGACACACTCGCAACACACAAATCTCTATAAATATATATAGGCCAACTATATATATCTATATATCAAAAAGCTAATCAGCGAGGGACTAAAGACACAGTAGCCGGCTACCTCGGGACTGCTTTTCTAAATCCACACTCATCTTCTGTGCATCGAGAACATTTCTAAGCTGGTTGCTTTTCAGAGACAACCTGTCACCAAACTCTGCCTCATCTGAACGGGATTCATCTCGAATTTTTGTCGCTGCTGCGGAGAGCCATCCTGTTTCCAACCACCGTCTCCTGAACTTCTGACCTTCACCCCACCCTCATCTTGAACTTTTTAATGCCCCACTCCTCCCCACCCCCCTTTTCTGTGTCCATCAAATCTGTTTTCTGGATCCCCCCCATCTTCCATGTTAAAAAGACCAACAAAGCAATTCTATATCTGATAATTCTCTTTCTAGAGCTATAGATATAGAAAGGAAGCGAAGCAAAGACTGTTGAATGGCCGCACGTCGGCTATTAACCTGGACGATCGGAGATCATCTCATTTTTCCCAGGGATGTGGGGTGGGGAAGGTTTTTTTTCCCCCCTTCCCTTTAATCTCATTGCTTCATTGTAAATACTCAGTTTTGTTCAATTGTCAGAGGGGGAAACATTTTGTGTTCGACGTCCAAGAGGAGCTGGTGCATAAAAATGTTGGTGCTTGGACGGCGAGTGTGGGGCGAAGCTGTCTCAGAGAGAGAGAGGCTGCCGAGGGAAAGGAAGCTTGGCCTGTGACCCTAACTGTCAGCCCCACGGCCGTTCCTGCATCCAGCCATTGCAAATGGACTGACACGCAGCCCTGAGGTCAGCTAGAGGGGTGTCTCTGAACAGATGAAATTCTTTAGCTCCCTGGTGCATCACTAAACCAGCTTCGCAGCTAGGGTGAATCCAGCGGTTCTACTGATGCCCAGGCGGCTGTGTTGACAGGTCCCAGCTGAGGAAGGCCGTAGACCCAGGAAGAATAGCTGCTCTCGTTTCTTCTCAAGGGGATGGGGAAGCGAGATGAGGCAGGGACGAAACCGGGCAGGCCTTGCTGACGCATTTCCTGCACCGAAAGTGGGTGGTTTGAGCGGACTGGAAGTCAGGACTTTTGGGGTCTGTTCCCAGCTCTGGGAGTTAGGATAGCGTAGGCACTAGAGAGTGGGCACAGGAAGCCAGGTGTCTGGGGATCTGCTGCCCCCTAGGAGGGCAGCGGGGTTTAGTGGATAGAACAGGGGGAAGCAGAGAGGTTTCGGCGACCGGGTCACGACCCCAATAGCCATTTCAGTGCCCAAACAACGGCCAGATCTAGACGCTTAAATCAAAGTCAAATGCAAGTTATGTGAAAGTGAAGGGCCTGAGATCTATGATCTCTTCTGGCCTTCAACTCCCTGAATTTTTCTTGGATGGCAAAGCCCGTCCCAGGGAGACAGCTGATCGCTTCCCCGGCCCCACAGCAGAAGAATTCTGGAACTCTCCAAGCCCAGCACGTTTTATGAAACAGCCTCTGGTCATTTTTTCTCCCTCTCCATTGACTCTCTCTTTAACGACCTATTTATTTGAATCATTCTTTATTATTTTTTTTTCTGGGCAGGGGTGGGGGGTGGGGGGGGGGGTGATCTGCTAAAGGGAAGGGTCGAGACTATGTGTCATTGTTTTAAAGAGCCAAGACCTCCATTACCATGGCTAAGTAGCGAAATCTGAGTGTTCCGGTAGGTTTGTGTGTGTAAAGTTGTGTATTAACTTGTGCTTAGTGGAGTCAGCATTTTTAGTGCTTAATACTATTAACTCATTTCTGTCATGATAAATGTTCATTCACGGCATCACTTCCGTCTTCTGTTGTCGTTTTTTCTTTGCATTTCACGACACTTTTAACCCATTACTAATGGAGCGAGGCTGGCAGGGTTGGGGGGTGGGGGGGAAATGGAGCCCCATCCCAGGCCAGGATGCCACTTGGTGGGAGGGGGCGAAGGGAGCAGAGGTAGGCAGTGGGGAGGGGCAAAGCCCCACAGTGGTATTGGTAGCACTCTGGGACAGATTGATCAAAGTGTTTCGTGCTGCTGATTGGTGACGTATTGAGGACTCTAGGCCAGATCCTCCATGGGCGGGAATCAGCAGAGCGCCAGTGAAGTAGATGAATTGGTGCCGATTGACACCGGCTGGGGATCTGGCCCATTGACTCCAACGGCGCTATGGCCCATTGACACCAGCTGGGATCTGGTCATTGACTCCAACGGTGCTATGGCCCATTGACACCAGCGGGGATGTGGCCCATTGACTCCAACGGTGCTATGGCCCATTGACACCAGCTGGGATCTGGTCATTGACTCCAACGGCGCTATGGCCCATTGACACCAGCTGGGATCTGGTCATTGACTCCAACGGAGCTACGGCCCATTGACACCAGCTGGGATCTGGCCCATTGACTCCAGTGGAGCTACGGCCGATTGACACTAGCTGGGATCTGGCCCATTGACTCCAATGGAGCTATGGCCAATTGACACCGGCTGGCTCCCTCCTCAGCTCAGCAACAACAGATCCCAGACAGCAGCAGGGCAACCCGCCCCTGCCCTCGCTCCCAGCCATGTGCCCCATGGAACCCCTGTCACGGCTGCCTGCTCTGGGGCTGGGGTTTGTCGCCTGCTGTCTCGGCCTGGGCTGAGGACTCCGCCCCCCAGCTGGTTTTGCCCAGACAGAGAGGTGGGTTTTCAGCTGCAGGGCTGGGCTCTGAGAGCGCAAGGCGGGTGGCTCTGTGCTTCGGTGCCATCCCCATGGCTCTGGCCACAACACAGCCGGGCACTGCCCTGCGTGGGGTGCCCTGATCAGGGCTTCAGTCCCCACCCCCGCCCTGGCCTTTTGTGTCCCCCACATCCCTCCGCCTGCACACACACTGCTGGAAACCCAGGGCACCAGTGCCCCTTGGGACAGAGCAGAGAGGAGCCATGCTCCAAGCTCACTCAGCAGCCCCCCCTACAGGTGCCCAGAGGGAGGGGCAGCCTGGTGGTTAAAGCACAGACCAGGGAGGCAGAACTCCTTGGCTTCTCTCCCCAGCTCTGAGAGAGAAGAGGGGGGTCTAGTGGTAAGAGCAGGGGCTGGGAGCCAGGACTCCTGGGTTCTTTCCCAGTTCTGCCACCGACTCCCCAGGTGACGGTACCAAGTCACTTCCCTTCTCTGGGCAGGGGCGGGCGGAAGTCATCGCTGATGCTTGCGTGCGTTGGGGAGGCTCAGGGTGGCAATTAGAAGCAATGGGCAGTGGTGGGCTGGGATGGCTGGTTCCAGTCTCACCTGGGAAGTGGGGGCGTGTCTGGCACGGCCGCCCCCCAGGCTGGAACAAGGAGAGCATGGGCTCCCGAGGGGGTGTCACGGGGAACATGGGGGGTAAGGACGCGAGCGAAGGGTACAGGGGCCCTGCCCATTGCTGCTGTCACCATGTGCCACATCCCAGAGCCCAGCTGGGTAGCTCGGTCTGCAGCCGTGCGCTCTCCCTGGGGGCACTGCCCGGTCTAACCAGCACCCCAGGGGGTTGGAACGGCACCATGCCCAACCCCCCTGGAGCACGACTGCCAGGGGATCACGTGTCTCTGTCCACATGCAGCCGTGCCAGCCCCCTGGGATGGGCGGGGGGCAAATACGCCCTTTAGTGCCCGGTGGTGCTGGGGGATCCTTCCCAGCCAGGGCAGCTGGGGTCTTGGTTTGGGGATGCTGGCAGAGGGAATCCAGAGAAGGCAGCAGCCTCAGTGGGTGGGAAAAGCGGGGCCCTGCTCCCCGACCCTCCATTCCCAGGGGACAGGGGTTTCTGATTGGCAGGAGGGGGGTGGGGAGAGACACCCTCTTGGATGGCAGGCCCATTCCCTCCCGCCTTTGCTCATCCTCATGACTACAATCCCGATTGAGCCCCCTTCTGACACCCCCCCCACCATTGTTTTTCCATCCAGCATGCAGGGCGGCTCCATCAGCACCTCCCCTCCCCATCTCTGCTGTCTGTGAGCCATTCCCCCTCGCCGCGGCACCCGCGGGCCGCGCCAATACTCACCCCCACCTCGTTTGGGTGCTTATGTCAGACCTGCAAAGCGGGGCGAGGGGGGAATCTCTGACCTGCTCCGCAGTCCCCTGGGGGCTGGCACCCCAGCTGGGTTCTCGATGCCACTGGTGGAGTCCATTGCAGTGCAGAATTGAGCCCAGCCGGGGCTGTGTCGCCCCCTGCAGGGCAGAAGGGGAAGACACCCACAATGGGGTCAGTAAAGTGGCCGTGGGGGACATGGGTTATAAAGTCACTAGGCCAACCTGTGACTGGAGGGACCCATGGGGTAGGGGTTGGTTTGGAGTGGAGGTGGGGTGTGGGTGGGTATTTGGGGTAGGATTGAGACTCAGGCACCATCAGGCCAACGGGCCCAGGGCTGGATCACCGAGCAGTGGAGGGCCACGAGCCAACTGTGCTGGCAGGTGAGTGAAAAGACGCGTCCAGGGCCCTGTAGCGCCAAAGCACACGCCCAGCTTCAGCACCACGGGAGTGCAGCTGCCACCGGGGGGCAGCCCAGGATGAGCAACGAGGCCGGAATTTGCCCTAAAACACCATAAGGAGCCCCTGGATTTTACGGATGGTGACATTGGAAGTGTCCGGCTCTGCCCCAAAAGGCAGCGCTGGGCCAGAGGGCACTGGGGGGTTCTTGGCACCCCCTTCAGCTATGAGCCTGGCACTCCGGTGCCAGGCTGTGCAGCAACAGGGAAGGGAGCAAGAGACACAGACGCTGCTAAACAGAGCAACCCAGGCCTTCACCTGGGGTAAACTCCAATGACTCCAATGGAGCCACGGCCCATTGACCCCAGCTGGGATCTGGCCCATTGACTTCAATGGAGCTACGGCCCATTGACACCAGCTGGGATCTGGCCCATTGACTCCAATGGCACCACGGCCCATTGACCCCAGCTGGGATCTGGCCCATTGACTCCAATGGAGCTACGGCTCATTGACACCAGCTGGGATCTGGCCCATTGACTCCAATGGCACCACGGCCCATTGACCCCAGCTGGGATCTGGCCCATTGACTCCAATGGAGCTACGGCCCATTGACACCAGCTGGGATCTGGCCCATTGACTCCAATGGAGCTACGGCTGATTGACACAAGCTGGGATCTGGCCCATTGACTACAATGGAGCGATGCCCATTGACCCCAGCTGGGATCTGGCCCATTGACTACAATGGAGCCATGGCCCATTGACACCAGCTGGGATCTGGCCCATTGACTCCAATGGCATCACGGCCCATTGACACCAGCTGGGATCTGCCCCTTGACCCCAATGGAGCGACGCCCATTGACCCCAGCTGGGATCTGGCCCATTGACTACAATGGAGCGATGCCCATTGACCCCAGCTGGGATCTGGCCCATTGATTCCAATGGAGCTACGACCCATTGACCCCAGCTGGGATCTGGCCCTATTGACTCCAATGGAGCTACGGCCCATTGACCACAGCTGGGATCTGGCCCATTGACTCCAACAGTTAGGCTCAGCGGTATCAGGTCGGAGCCTCCTCACAGGTATCGGGAGAGACCCCCCCCCCGCCCCTGAAATCAACGGGGCTAATGGGGCATTGGCCATGGTAGGATGGGCCCATTTGGGTGGGAAGGTGGCGCTTGCTGCCCCCTAGTGGTGTCACTGCACATGGATGAGGCCCAAGTGTTTGGGGGCTGCTTCCTCCCTGGCTGCATGGGACGGGGCTGCAGAGGGGGTCACTCGCATCCTGCTGGTGGGAGGGGGAAAGGGGGAGGGCAGGAAGGCAGCCATACCCCAGGGCCGAGCTAGCTCACCTGGAGAGCCAGGGGCCCAAGGGGGCTGGGAATGGACCTGGGAATGCCCCTGGTGGCTTGGCTCTCACCTGGCTGGCTGTCTCCACGAAATGAGTTCACTGGGGCTCATCCCAAGACGCCTTGGGTGGCTGCCCCCCGCCATGGGGAGCACTCTCCAGTGGTTGCAGGGGGGTCTCCCAGGCCTTGGGGCTGGATTGAGAGTCCAGGAGACTGATTTTTCTGTGTGTCCTCCAGACACCCTCCCCTGCCCTAGGGCCTCCCTTCCAGCGTGGTGGTGGGGAGCTCTGCTGGGGCTGTCAGAGATGGGGGCCTTCACTGGCACATTGTAAAGTCGGTGCCTGTGGTAGGGACCCCTCTCCCTGGGCTGAGAACCCCCCAACATCACTTTGTACAAGAGGCACCAAGCGGCTGCCCCCCAGAACCTCACACTGCCCCCTGATCTTTACCCCCCACTCCTGCTCTCCCTCCCCTGCTCGCCCATGTCCCCTCCCCTGCTCCCCCTCCAGGGAGAACCACCAGCCACAAGCTCCCTCTGGTTGCCCTATGACATCATGGGTGACATCACAAGGAAAGGAACCTTCAGAGGGGGGCCCTGGACACGGAGGGTGACTACGCAGAGGGGCTGGGTCAGGGAGGTGGCATCTTGGTGGCCAGGTAATAAACCGTCTTGCAGGCCCCGGGGAGAGGTTTCATGGGAGCCCCATCACCTGGGCTGTTCTGAACCAGGCTGGGCCCAGCCCTGGGGAACAGGCTATCGGGGACCATCCTGCCCCAGGTGGGGACGGGCTAGGCGGGCCCTGAGGAGGGTGTCTCCATCTCTGCTGGGATCCTGCTCCAGGTGTGGGCCCTGGGGGGGCATCTCCCTCTCATTCACTGGGACGAGGCTAACGGGGAGGGACCCAATAGGCCGTGTGGGCGAGATGGCCCAATAGGCTGCCCCACTCTCGAACGTCCCTGGGTCGGTTGGTCTCAGACAGGGAGTCACTGACGGCTGCTGGTCTCGGTGACATGGACATCTGAACCGCAGGGAGCTGGCCCAAGATCCACCTATGTCCTGTCATAGGAGTGGCCAACTGGCCAGCAGATTTCAGTGGCTTGGGTCCCTCATGGGCTGGGGCCCAGCTGGTGGCCTAAGGGAGAAGAGCTCTGTTCCCGTCCCCAGATCCAGCCGGTTCCCCATCCCGCAGGTTCGCTGCTTCCAAGGAGAACTCAGAGATGGTTTTTTATCTTAAGCTTCCAGCAGCTCCCTTCTGTGTCCTGGGCCCTGCCTGTTTGCTGAAGGATTGGGGTGACTAGCTCACAGCAGAATAATTGTGGGGGCTCAGGGCTGATCTGACACCCCCCACCCCACCCCACTGTTCTCTGCACAGCGCTCCGGCATGGCTGGGAGGGGCGGCAGCAGGATGGCCTCCTTGGAGCGGCGCAATCAAGCCCTGGTGAGTATTCCCCCCTCCTGCTCCGGATCCACTGGTGTCCTCAAAGAACCTCAGTTTCCCCTTCTGGCGATAATGGCTCAGCCATGGCGGAGGAGGGAGTTATAGGGGAACTTTGGACCCGGCTCCCCATCCAGCCCTACTTACCTCTGTTCTCTCCCTCCCGGACAACCCTCCCCCAGATGGAGAAGATTAAATCCCTGCAAGTAGCCAACGCCAACCTGCGGTACATGGTGAGTCCTCCAACCTCTGCCCCGGGAGCAGCCCAGGCGCCCCTCACCCTGCTGGGGGTGGGGGTGGGGTGGATTTAGTGGGCTGGCAGCTTTAATTCATATGCCTGAGTTGTAGCCCCAGCGTGCCGATGCCCAGACAGTTCCGTGGCCAATGCCCAGACTGGGGATCTGCCCCGCCACAGCGGGGTGCTCTTCAAGGACGATAGCAAATGCAGTGGCCGTTCCCCCTGTCGCTAAGCTGGCCTGTCTGCCCTTGTCCCTACAGAATTTGCGGTTGAAGGAGGAGAACGAAGGTGAGAGGATGCAGCCCGTCGGGGTGTCCTGGGCCTAGCTGAGGCCTCCAGGTTGGCATGATCAGTAGACAATGGCCCTGTCTGGGGTTAGAGATGGCGTTGGACTCTAACTGGGGCACCAGACCTCCTTCTGCCTGTGTCCTGGGCTCTCCAGCCCTGCTGTCTGCCAGCACCCACCTGGGGCAGAGACATCAGTGGCCAGCCTGGGTTTGTGGGACTACTCTGGGGGCCCACACAACCACAGCTGCTGCCCTGGGTTTGGGTGACTGTCACCCACTGGTGAGTGGGTGTTGCAGGGCACGCGCTGTGCTGATCCACAAAGGCGAGAAGTCTGTTACAAGCTCTGGAAGTCCCTGGTCCAAGCCCTGGTATGATGGTAGCGATCATATTACTACTGAAGGGCCTGAATAACCTTAACTCTGCCCTGGGTTTGGGTTACTATTTCTGAGGCCTACACAACCTTAACTGAAGTTAAGTCTATACATTTACAGTTTATAAGTATCTACATGGGGAACAAATATTTACTAATGCGCTCTTCAGTCTAGCAGAGGAAGGTCTAACACAATCCAATGGCTGGAAGTTGTAGCTAGACAAACTCAGCCTGGACATAAGGCATCAGCGTTGAGCAGTAAGTGTGATTAATCCTTGGAACAATTTACCAAGGGTCGTTGTGGATTCTCCATCACTGTTTAAATCAAGATTGGAGAGACAAGGTGGGAGAGGTAATATCTGTTATTGGACCAATACGGTCTCTCTAATACTGTGGGATCAATATGGCTATAACAACACTACATACATCAAGCTGTTTTTTTAAAAGATCTGCTCTAGGAATTATTTGAGGGGAAGTTCTCCGGCTGGGTTATCCAGGGGGTCAGACTAGATGATCACAGTGGTCCCTTCTGGCCTTGGAACCAATGAATCTATGAACTCTGCCCTTGGGTTTGCATTACTGTTTTTGGGGCCTCCATAACCTTAACTCTGCCCCTAGATTACCGGCCCATCCCACAGTGGTCCATGGTAGCTTTTCTTTTGTCTCTGAAGAGAGCCAAGCTGGGCATCCAACTGCGATTGGATGGGGGATGATTTTGTACCTTTAGAGACCTGTACAGAGCACCCTGGAATTCACAGCTGGAACAGATGGAAGTTTGGGATTTCCCTTCCACAGGGGATGCCGACGTTTCAAAATTTGAGAACAAACTTTTTTGAAATGTCCCATTGTGTGAAATTTAAAAAAACATAATCATGCCAGGCCAGCCGACGTGCTCCTTTTGAGTAACATCAAAAGGCTTTGTTCCGATTTTGACCTTTAAAAAAATCCATCATGTCAAATATATTTAAAAATTGGAACGGGAATGTTCCTGAAAGGCCCTTGTGACAACGAGACGAGGTTCGTCTCTTCCTCTCCACAAATATTGTTTTATATTGCAGTATGTTGGTAATTCACAACTACTATAAAATCAGTCCTGCTGCTTGTCAGAACGTCAGAAATGAAAGTCTGTCACAATCTGGAGGAAAGATCTGAGGTCAGAGGGCGTTTTCCAACGGACAAATGCCCAGTTGGAAATTTTTCGTAGATTCCTAGATGCTAAGGCCAGAAGGGACAGTTGTGATTATCAAGCCCAGTGGCTCTCAACCTTTCCAGACGCCTGTACCCCTTTCAGGAGTCTGATTTCTCTTGCGTACCCCAAGTTTTACCTCACTTAAAAATGACTTGCTTACAAAATCAGACCTACAAATACAAAAGCATCAATCCACACTGTTACTGACCAATCGCCGAGTTTCTCATTGCATTCTAAAAGAAATCAATTGGAATATAAATATTGTACTTACATTTCAGTGTGTAGTAAATAGAACGGTATAAACCATTGTCGTTTGTACTGACTTCGCTAGCACTGTTTATGTAACCTGTTGTAAAACGAGGCAAATATCTAGATGAGTTAATGTACCCCCTGGAAGACCTCTGTGTACCCCCAGGGGGACGTGTGCCCCTGGTTGAGAACCACTGATTTAATCTGAGCTCCTGGACAACATAAGCCAGAGACGTGCCCCGCAATAATTCCAACAGCAGGTTTTTTAGAAAAACATCCAATCTTGATTTTAAAATGGTCAGTGCTGGGGAACCCAGCCTGCTCCTCGGTAAATTGTTTGGGGTGGATTCTCCAGCGCTGGCCCTGTTTAAATCAAGCGGGGATGTCTTTCTAACAGATCTGCTCCAGGAATTATTGGGGGCAGGCTAGATGATCAGTGCTCCCCTCTGCCCTTGGAATCTATGAACAAAACCTATGTTGGCCACTAGACCCTGCTCCTGGCCGGAGACAAACCCGCTCCTTGGCCATGTGACCAGCGCTGGGGAGGCTGAATGCAGCTGGCTCTGTACGATGCCACACATGTTGGTAACAGCTTCACTCTTTCATCCCCTTGCCCCAGTCTTCAAGTCAACAGAGGAAATCCTTCTCAGGTACGTGACGCCCCGTCAACCCGATCCCTGGGCCGGATCCCCTCAGGTTCACCCCTTTACCCCCCAGATCTGGTCCCTGTCTCTAAAAAGGGCTGCACATTATAGAGATGATTGGGGGGGCGCGGGGGTGGGGGGAGTGTAGAATTATGGCCAGTCTGCCCTAGTGGCCAGAGCTCTGGACTGAGACTCAAGGGACTTGGCTCTGCCTCTGGCCTCCAGCCTTGGGCAAGTCATGTCCCCATTCCGTGCCTCAGTTTCTCCCTCTGTGTAATGGGGACAATGACACTGCCCTCCTTTGGAAAGCCCTATATGGGAGCTAGGGCTTGTCATTATTAAAGGTCCAGATGGCAGTGGAATAAATATGATACCCAGGGCCCAGTTCAGTGTGTCCCAGAGATGTGAGTGGTCCAGGGCAGTGGTCTCCAAGGAGGAGCGCTTTTTTTTCCCCTTCTTCGTCAGTTCGGGCGGGAGTCCAAGCGGCATTTTTTTTTTTTTTT
>NC_048313.1:5762517-5786788 GCF_013100865.1 Trachemys scripta elegans
ATCAGGGCCCCGTCATGCCAGGTGCTGCCCAGACACACAGCGACCGAGATCAGGGCCCCGTCATGCCAGGTGCTGCGGACACAAAGTAACCAAAATCAGGGGCTCCCTGTTCCGGGCACCGAACAGACACATAGTAACGAGATCAGGATCTCGCTGTATCGGGCACTGCCCAGATACATGGGCCTGTTTTGTACACAGATTTTGCGCATGGGTTAGGGATGTGATTTTTTTTTAGCCATCTTGCTACACTGATACAACCCCTAGAGACACAGTGAGGCCTGGCCTACACTTAACATTTAGAGCAACGGAGCTACCGAGCTCAGGGGGTGTGAAAAATACCCCCCCCCGAACGCCGCAGCTCTGCTGACCGAACCCCCAGGGGAGGTGGATTTCCTACAGCACCGGGAAACTCCCATCTGTTGGTGCAGGCAGCAGCTACAGTGCAGGGCTACCACAGCGGGATAGCTACAGCTATGCCACTACCGCCTGCAGTGTAGACAAGCCCTTACGCTGGTAGAAAGGTTCCTTATCCCCAGATCCCTGATCCCGCCTTCCCGTATGGAGATAGCTGTCCCGGCAGAAGCACGGCTCTACCAGTATAACTAGGGAGTTTGTACTCCTTTATCTACATCAGGTGAGTTACAGCCGTGTGACTTCAGTGTGTGGACAAGGTCACAGTGGGAGCCCTGCCCCATTGAGCTCGCAGTCTGAATGGACAGAGGGCGGGGTGGGGAAACTGAGGCACAGAGCATGGATGTGGTTTCCCCAAGGTCTGGGGCAGAGCTGGGAGTCGAAGCCAGCTCTCACAAGTCGTAGTGCAGTGACTGATCCGAGACTTGGACACTGCCCACCACAGTCTATTTTACATTGATACTGGCCAGTTTCGCTGGCCTGGCCTCTGCAAGGGCAGGCGACGGGCCCCTCACTCAGGTGTTGGGTGCTCCCCCATGCAAGGGGACCCACGGACTCCAGTGCTGGGCTCGGCGGCCTGAACCCCTGAGGCTGTGACGCTCGGGCTGCTGGCACCAGAGAGCCGCGGACGTGATCTCAGGCCGAAACGTTGCCGTTGGAATTTGAAAGCTCCATCCGTTCTGCAGCAACGTTTCCGGTCGGTTTTTGGTTCCCTAAAACCTTGGGGGTTGGTTCGGTTTTTTTTCAATCCAGGGCTAACTTGCCCTGCCAGCATCTCTGTAAATATCACGGGGACCTTCAAGGAAAGGGGAACTGTGGCGTACGCTTCACTGCTGCTAGTGTGGGAAAGGTTCCCTCCAGCCAGCCGCGGCCGCAGAACCCGGAGGCAGAACAGAAAAGGCCAGAGCATGGCGCTGATTTCGCTGAGCTGCGGGGGCAGATCTGCAACTGGGGTAAAGCTGCATGGTGCTATTGGCTCCCGTAGGGCGGCGCCAGCGCACACCAGCTGGGGATCTGGCCATGGTGAAGTTGCAGGGCACCCGGGGAGATTGGAGGAGTGGGACAGGCAGGGGGACAAGCTGGGACGTAGACGGGATTGGGGGTTCTAGGATAGGGGGAAGGGGCGGAGAGCTGGTGAAGGAGACGACACAGCGCCAAGATCCCTGCAGCCAGCTGACCCCTGCTGTCCTGTGTGTCCTCTTCCAGGTGCCTGCACTTGCCGCGAAGGAAAAAGGTTTGAACTCTCCATTAAACTCTCGCTACCCAGCACTGAGCTGGCAGCAGCCCCGCTCCCCTCTATTTCTGTCCCCCCCAGCCCACCTCCTCCCAATCCAGCTCCGCACTGCCCCGGCATCCCCATGCGCCACCTCCTAGGGGTGGGAGGCCGGGAGCGCAGTCCGGAGGCCCCAAAGGAGCAATGCTGCCTGCACTAGCGACAGATGGGAGACTCGGAGCTGGGGTTCCCAGACCAGTGCCGAGGGCTACAAGCCGGAACGCGTCTCCCCTGGCTCAAACCGCCGGATCCAATTAGCATCAAACTCCCCCCTGAATCCTCGGCCCTCAGGAGCCCTCTCAACGCGCTCTGCAGGCTGGCGGGAGAGTCTCCCCCAAAGGCCACTCTTGGCTTTAGAGTGTCAACCATCTGGGGCCCCCTAATGAACCTCCCCTGTGAGGGATGGCTTGCCCACCACAGGAATGCAGCCACCTCTGGGGTGGGGCCCAGCAGCTGTTTATACCGGGAGCCCTGGCTCAGGAGGGAGATGCAGCCACCTCTGGGGTGGGGCCCAGCAGCTGTTTATACCGGGAGCCCTGGCTCAGGACGGAGATGCAGCCACCTCTGGGGTGGGGCCCAGCAGCTGTTTAACAGCCACACGGCGCTTTAGGACAGGAAGTGCAGAAGCCTGTGTCCACGTGGAACTGCAAGAGGGCAGATGTGGACTCACTCAACATGAGAGCTGGCCGCAGGAGGGAGAAGCTATGTTTGATAAGGCAGATTCGCTGCTGGTGTAAATTGGGGTCGCGGCATTATCATCTGGGGCTCGAGCTTTATGCCACACTGGGGTACACTGACTGGGAGGGGAGAGCGCCCCCTACTGAGCCCCCATCCTGCTCCCTGCAGCACAGCGCCCCCTGGTGCCACGCTGGGGCATTGGGGCCGGCACTGACCGCGAGGGGAGAGCGCCCCCTACTGAGCCCCCATCCTGCTCCCTGCAGCACAGCGCCCCCTGGTGCCACACTGGGCCATTGGGGCTGGCACTGACCGTGAGGGGAGAGCGCCCCCTACTGTCCCTTTTGGATCCTGAATCACAGCCTGTGAATGGGACGTACTTTACTAGCCTATTGGGGGGAGGGGGGGCTGCAGGGGACGTCTCCGGCCAACTCCTGACCCTTGTCCCTTTCTCTCTCTGCCCCCCCATGTCTCTCTGCAGAGAAGAGAATATAGAGCCTTTCCACACGTGAGGGGCGAGCTGCCTGCTGAGGGAGCCGGGAGCCACCCCCCTCCGCGATGGACAAACCCAGCGGGAGCCCCGGCCTGTTCCACCGCCCGGACCCGGAATAAACTCCCCTCCCATCTGCCAAGGGTTGTGACGTGCATTGTGGGGCGGCTGGTTACGGGGCGCCCTGGGGCTGCTTCTCAGACCCCTCTGGCAGCATCAACGGGGCAGAAAGGGCTGCTGGAGAATTGTCCAGTCATGGATTTACAGGGGCTGCTCTGTGCCCTGGTCTCTTTGGGGCTGGTTTACGTACCCAGGCGTAGCTCTGTTGGTCAGTGGTCTCCAGCCCTGCTCATAGGCGCTGACCCTGTGGGTACTCCGGGGCTGGGGCGCCCACAGGGAAAAATTGGTGGGCGCTCTGCACCCACTAGCAGCTCCCCGCTCCACCCCCCGCCAGCTCACCTCTGCCTCCGCCTCCTCCCCTGAGTGCGTCACCGAGTCCTGCTTCTCCCCCCTCCTTCCCAGCTCTTGCGCCGCAAAACAGCTGTTTCGCGCAGCAAGCGGTGGGAGGGAGGGGGAGGAGGAGGAATGCGGCGTGCTCGGGGAAGAGGCGGGGCCGGGGTGGGGATTTGGGGAGGGGTCCAATAGGGACAGTGAGCGGGCGAGGCCATGGGCGGGGGGGGGCGCGAGCACCCACTGGTGCCAAGGAAAGTTGGCACCTGTGGCCGGGTTCACCCATTCAGGCTGCTGGGGCTTTCCGGGCCTTATGCATTAACGGCCCTCCCCATCCTGGGCTTTTCCAACAGCGTCAGCCCAGGTCACCCCAGCAGAAACGGGAGCAGAAATCTGGCTCTACCCACTGGAAATGCAGCCACCTCTGGGGTGAGGCGGGGGCGGCCAAGCAGTGCACACGGTCAAGCCGTTCAGCAAGTGCCAGGGCACTTTTGATGACTGGAGCTGAGGAGGGCCAGGGCGGCTGAGCCAACACCCGTGTCCCTCCTCTGGACTCCTCTGACCAATAGGACGCCCTGGTCTGCATTAGCCATGCCCCCACCCCAAAGAGGAAGTGAGACAGGGCAGGAGGCCATATGCTCAGTAGCGGATTTACCATGAAACAAACCGTGCGGTGGCACGGGGCCCCCAGTGACAGGGGCCCCCCCAAAATGCAGGACAAATCTCAGCTGACAACCTGCCCCTGAGTCCCAGCCGGCAGCATGGCAGGGCTCATGGCCAGTGGCCCCACCCTGCTCCTGAAAGCGGCCAGCTTTCTCTGCGCGCCCCTGGCGGGGGGGAGGTGGCTCTGTGCACTGCCCACGCCCCGGGCAGCGCACAGAGACCCGCTGCCCCCCTCCCCACAAGGGGCGTGCAGAGATGTGCCAGCAGCAGGGCCAAGGCGACTCCCTGCGCGTGCTGCCTCCCTCCCTCCGTGCTGCGCCACTTCCGGAAGCGTCCGGCATGTCCCTGCGGCCTCTGGGGGGGGTGTGTGTGTCTCCACACACTGCCCCCACCCCGACTCCGCAGCTCCCATTGGCCGGGAACTGCGGCCAATGGGAGCTGCAGGGGCGACGCCTGTGGGCAGCAGCGCATGGAGACCCCCCTGCCCCCCTGCCTCAGAGCCGCTGCCAGATGGGTATGTGTGCCGGTCGTTTTGGGAGCCGCGCTGCCCGAGGTAAGCGCTGCCCCCCCCCCGCCCCCCCAACCCCCTGCCCCAGTCCCGAGCCCCCCCCCCCCCCCCCAACTTCCTCCCCGAGCCCACCCTCTCATCCCTCCCACCCCCCAACCCCCTGCCTCAGTCCAGAGCCCCCACTCTGCACCCAAACTTCCTCCCAGAGCCCACCCTCTCATCCCTCCCGCCCCCCAACCCCCTGCCTCAGTCCAGAGCCCGCACTCTGCACCCAAACTTCCTCCCAGAGCCCACCCTCTCATCCCTCCCACCCCCCAACCCCCTGCCTCAGTCCAGAGCCCCCACTCTGCACCCAAACTTCCTCCCAGAGCCCACCCTCTCACCCCTCCTGCCCCCCAACCCCCTGCCCCAGTCCAGAGCCCGCACTCTGCACCCAAACTTCCTCCCAGAGCCCGCCCCCTCCCCCCTCCCACCCCACCCCCATCAAGGTACCTCACTTTATTTTCATTTACTTCCCATTACTTATAATATAGGAGGAGAAGGAGGTAAAAACGAATGAAAAACAGGGAGGGAGGGAGATAAGAGAGAATGGTCTTTTTCTTGGCTGGGTCCTGAGGGGGGGACCCCCAAAAATGAAGCTGCGCACAGGGCCCCACTAACTCGAAATCCGCCACTGCATATGCCCCTCACCGAGAGGGACTGGAGCACATGGCCCCCTCCTTGTGCCCCCAGCCCCCGAGCCCATCGGCGCTGGGGGGTTAAATCGGATCCCCGGCTGGCTCACCATCGAGTGCCTGTGTCCAGCTCGGAGGCTTCCGCGCCCATCGGGGTGGCCGGGGGGTAGTCTGTGGGTGAAACGAGTTTGTCAGTTCTCGGTCCAGCTCCCGACTGGACATTAGCTGCCCCCCTCACTGGCACCCTCAGCACAGGCCCCGCCCCCCGGCACGGGGGGTGAGGCACATAGCAGCGTGGGGGTGAGCAGGGAGATAGCCTTATGGGTTCCCCAGGGATTTCCTACCCTCCTGCTGGGTCTCAGCCACCCCTTTTCCTGTCCCCCAACCGTCCCCCACGAGGGCCAAATCCTGCTCTCAGCAATGTTGGCATAAATCTGGAATCACTCTGGATTGACACCGATGGGCTCAGATCAGAATGTGGTCCCATCCCCATAGTGGAGTCGCTCCGGATTGACACTAGCGTTATCACCTTTGAAATGCAAGCCCCACCCCCAAGGCCAGCCTGCCACCACCCCAAACCCCAACCACAAGGCAACTCCGCAACCCATCCCCTTTCAACAGCCACTTATAGTTAAGGCTAAGATTTTTGAGCACTGGCCTGCTATACCCAGGGTTGTGAGTTCAATCCTTGAGGGGGCCATTTAGGGATCTGGGGCTAAAATCTGTCTGGGAATTGGTCCTGCTTTGAGGAGGGTGGGAGTAGATGACCTCCTGAGGTCCCTTCCAACCCTGATCTTCTATGATTTTGTCACGTATATTTTTAGTAAAAGTCACGGACAGGTCACGGGCAATAAACAAAATTCAGGGAAACTTTGACCTGTCTGTGAGTTTTACTAAAAAAATCCATGATACAATCATATGGGAAGACCCTGGGCAGATGCCGGGTGGCTGGGAGCTCCAGGGCCACCCCCCGACCTGAAGCTGGGAGCTGCAGGGTTCCATCCCCCCGCGGCAGTTGTTAAACAATAGAATACCATTTATTCAAATATTTGTGGACGTTTTCTACGTTTTCAAATGTATTGATTTCAATTACAACACAGAATACAAGGTGTACAGTGCTCACTTGAGATTATTTTTGATTAAATATTTGCACTGTAAAAAACCAAAAGAAATCGTATTTTTCACTTCACCTCACACAAGTACTCTAGTGCAATCTCTTCATCATGACAGTTGAACTTACAAATGTGGAATTATGTACATAAAATAACTGCATTCAAAAATAAAACAGTGTCAAACTTTAGACCCTACCAAGTCCACTTAGTCCTACTTCTTGTTCAGCCAATCGCTCAGACAAACAAGATTGTTTACATTTATGGGAGATAATCCTACCCACTTCTTGTTTAGAGCTGTTCTCATGGCACTGTTGTAGCTGGCGTTGCAAGACATTTATGTGCCAGATGCGCTAAAGATTCATATGTCCCTTCATGCTTCATCCACCATTCCGGAGGACATGCGCCCATGTTGATGACGGGGTCTGCATTTAGGCGGTGTGTGTGTGTGGGGGTCTGCTCCGGGTCTTCGGCAGCATTTCGGCAGCGGGGGGGGTCTTTGGTGCGGCGGAAGCCCCGGAGCGGACCCCCCTCCGCCAAAGTGCTGCCGAAGCCCCAGACCGCCACCGGGTATTTGAATCGGGCCTTGCAGTTCATAAACCCAGGGCCGGATTTATGAACTGCGAGGCCCGATTCAAATAGAGGATCCGCCCTCTGCTTGCTCTCTCCGAGCCTCAGTCCCTCACAAACACCTTTAAACAGCTTTGCCCACTGCAACGCTGCCCCCAGCACAGCCCAGCCCTGGCTCAGGCCCCCCAGTGCACAGGTGCCAGCCCCTGTAATCGGACACAACCCTTGGATCCCATGTGCCTCCAGACCAGCCGGGTCTGGGGAGAGGGTAGTTCCTCCACGGCTCCTCAAGCAATCTCCTGGGGTTAGAACTCCCCACTGGGCCCCTCCCTGAAATGAGGGACCCTCCAGCTGCCCGTGGCAGGGAGGCCAAGGACAGGGGTGCCCTGAGTGGGAGGATCAGGCCCCTCGTGAAAGCCCGATGGGGGCGGGGGTGAGATGACCCTGTTTAGCTGCTCTTCCTGGCTCTCAAGGGGATGCAGGTGGCTTCAGGTGGCTGGTCACTTGCAAATCGCAGAACCCAGGTGTCCGGGGCTACTCTCCGGGGATCCCCACACTGGGCCGGGGGAGGAAGAGCAGCGAATGCACTTCTGCAGCAGACCCCTGTGGGCAGCTCTATTCCCCTGCACCAGGGCAATTCCCGGTGGATCTGCAGGGGAGAATCCAACTGCGAGACACACACACGCCCCTGCGTTTTCATTGGCCCTGACCCAGCCTCACGGTCACAGATCAAGTGACTGGGGGGGGTTGTGTGTGTCACGGCCCCACGGGATCTGTGCTAGGCCTCGGCTTTTAAGCCATCTCGTGGAGGAACCCCGTCAGTGTGCCCCCCTCCTCGCCTCGTGTCCTGCACTGCCCTCCAAGAGCAGACTTAGCCCTTTGCCCTCCACTGGGTAACCAGGGGAAACTGAGGCACGCATCGGCCTCATAAACATATTACAGAAAATTCCCACTTCGTCACAGGGGGCACTTTGTCCGGCTTGTTTACACGTTGAGCTTCACCCCACCCGCCCAGACGGAGCAGGTATGGCAGTCCTTGCTCACTCAGCACAGCTGCTGTCTCCATTCACCTCCAGCCCCGAACCGTCTGCGTCTCCTTTGCTATGTCTTGACTCTGGTCTAGTACTTCTCCACCAGGGGGTACGCAGAGGCCTTCCAGGGGGTACATAGACTCCTCTAGAGATTTGCCTGGTTTTACAACAGGCAGGCTACATAAACAGCACTAGCGAAGTCAGTGCAAACTAAACTGTCCTACGGCCACAAGTATCAGGGGGTAGCCGTGTTAGTCTGTAGCCACAAAAACAACAAGGAGTCCATTGGCACCTTAAAGACTAACAGATTTATTTGGGCATAAGCTTTCGTGGGTAAAAAACCCACTTCTTGGGATGCATGGAGTGAAAATTGCAGATGCAGGCATTAGATACTGACACATGACGAGCGCAATGAGAAAGGAAGCACCAGGTCAGTTATAGTGCGCTGGGATGCTTTGGTATTTTGAGGTCTGCTTCTGTAAGCAAGTCGTTTTTATGTGAGGTGAAACTTGGGGGTACGCCCGGGGGCGGCTCCAGGCACTAGCGCAGCAAGCGCATGCCTGGGGCAGCAAGCCGCGGAGGGCGGCCTGCCGGTCGCTGTGAGGGCGGCAGTCAGGCATCCTTCGGTGGCATGCCTGCGGGAGGTCCGCCGGTCCCGTGGCTTCCGCGGCAATTTGGGTACGCTGAAGGCACGGGACTGGCAGATCATCCGCAGAAACGCCGCCGAAGGCCGCTTGACTGCCATGCTTGGGGCAGCAAAAAACGGAGAGCAGCCCCTGGGTACGCCAGACAAATCAGACGCCTGAAAGGGGTACCGGAGTCTGGAAAGGTCGAGAACAACTGCTCTGGTCAGTTTCACTCAGTCCTCAGGGGTCTGTAACTTACCTCCCTAGAGCATCCAGGGAGGGGAGGTGCCAGGGAAAGATACAAACTTCCAACTTGTTCCAGACAGAGTGGCACCGGGGCAGGTGCGATAGACACATAAACAGACAAACATCAGAGGCCCCAATTAATGCCCCGAAAGCAGGTTATGATTAATCACGTTGGTTAGGGTCGTGCCTAAGGCCCCACCCAGATGGGGGCCCCATTGCACTTGATCTGCACAGGGTCACAAAAGGTCTCTGACCCAAAGAACTGACCCTGGAAACAGACCAGACCAGGATGAGGCTGTGGGTAGAGCAGAGGGAGCACTGGGAGGGCAGCAACCAGGGAAATGAAATGCAAGACACCTCCTCTTACTTGAAGGGGAGGGTTGAAATGCCAAACAATCAAAGGCCCCAGTGCCGCACTTTGCTTTGAAGTCAATGGGGCTGCTGGCAGACGTGTGGGTTTGCAGGCTTGAGCCCCAAACTGGACTTTTCCAAAATGTGAGGTGGCTCCACAGAGCTAACTTGGCCTCGCTGTGAGTCTGCAAAAGTGTTTTTTTCTATTCCGGTTTTCCTTGGCAACGTTAGCACTTCAATGAGCTGGTCAGGACTGTTTCGCTTGACTAAGGAAAACAAGACAACACATCATGAGAGCTGGCTACATTTCACTGCTCAAATTTCCTAATATTGATGGCTTGATGTTTCAACCTGCATTCATGCTGGCGCTTTTTTGCATTTAATTTCCCTGTCTTTTCTTAGGCATTGTCTACATGGGGAATTCTGGGATAACTCAGGTATTCCATAATACCTCTCCTCCCCACGGTCTATTCCAAAACAAACTCACTTTACTCCAGCATATTTCCCTGATTTGGAGTTATTCTGGAATAACTATTTCACTCGATAGCAATTCCAGGATAACGCAGGCGTTCCGGAATAACTCGCTGTCTGCACACTCTATTCCAAAATCAATTGAGAAACAGGGTGGCAAAAATTTGCAGATGATACAAAACTTTTCACAATAGTTAAGTCCCAGGCAGACTGCAAAGAGATACAAAGGGATCTCACCAAACTGGGTGACTGGGCAACAAAATGGCAGATGAAATTCAGTGTTGATAAATGCAAAGTAATGTACATTGGAAAACATAATCCCAACTCTACATACAAAATGATGGAGTCTAATTTAGCTGTTACCACTCAAGAAGGAGATCTTGGCGTCATTGTGGATAGTTCTCTGAAAACATCCACTCAATGTGCAGCGGCAGTCAAAAAAGCGAACAGAATGTTTGGAATTATTAAGAAAGGGATAGATAATAAGTAAGGCCCTACCAAATTCACGGCCATGAAAAACGTGTCACGGTCCATGAAATCTGGTCTCCCCCCGTGAAATCTGGACCGTTGTGTGCTTTTACCCTATACTAAACAGATGTCACGAGGGAGACCGGAGTTTCTCAAATTCGGGGTCTTGACCCAAAAGGGAGTTGCAGGGGGGTTGCAAGGTTATTTTAGGAGGGGTCGTCATATTGCCACCCTTACTTCTGCGCTGCTGCCTTCTGAGCTGGGCGGCTGGAGAGCAGCGGCTGTTGGCCAGGTGCCCAGCACTGAAGGCAGTACCCTGCCAGCCGCAGTGCAGAAGTAAGGGTAGCAGTATTGCAACCCCCCCTACAATAACCTTGTGACCCCCACACGACTCCGTTTTGTGTCTAGACCCCTACAATTACAACACCATGACATTTCAGATTTCAGGGGAGGGATAGCTCAGTGGTTTGAGCATTGGCCTGCTAAACCCAGGGTTGTGAGTTCAATCCTTGAGGGGGCCACTTAGGGATCTAGGGCAAAATTGGTACTTGGTCTTGCTAGTGAAGGCAGGGGGCTGGACTCAATGACCTTTCAAGGTCCTTTTCAGTTCTAGGAGATAGGATATCTCCATTAATTTTTTTTTAAGTAGCTGAAATCATGAAATTTACAATTTTTAAAATCCTATGACCCATGAAATTGACCAAAATGGACCATGAATTTGGTAGGGCCCTAATAATAAGAGAGGAAAATATCATATTGCCTCTATATAAATCCATGGTTCGCCCACATCTTGAATACTGCATGCAGATCTGGTCGCCCCATCTCAAAAAAAGATATATTGGCATTGGAAAAGATTCAGAAAAGGGCAACAAAAACGATGAGAGGTATGGAACAGATTCCGTATGAAAAGAGATTAATAAGATTGGAACTTTTCAGTTTGGAAAAGAGACGATTAAGGGGGGATATGACAGAGGTCTACAAAATCATGACTGGTTTGGAGAAAATAAATAAGGAAGTGTTATTTACTCCTTCTCATAACACAAGAACTAGGGGTCACCCAATGAAATTAATAGGCAGCAGGTTTAAAACAAACAAAAGGAAGGATTTCTTCACACAACACACAGTTAACCTGTGGAACTCTTTGCCAAAGGATGTTGTGAAGGCCAAGACTATAATAGGGTTCAATAAAGAACTAGATACATTCATAGAGGATATGCTACTCCCGACTAGGACATGAGTTTCTGGAGCAGAAGGGAGGGGAAAATGGAATTCAGTTTTCTAGAAGAGGGGTGCGTCTGATGTAGCAGTAGATTTGCTATAACTGAACCTTGATACACCTCTACCCCGATATAACGCTGTCCTCGGGAGCCAAAAAATCTTACCGCGTTATAGGTGAAACCGCGTTATATCGAACTTGCTTTGATCCGCCGGAGTGCGCAGCCCCGCCCCCCCGGAGCGCTGCTTTACCGCGTTATAGCCGAACTCGTGTTATATCGGGTCGCATTATATCAGGGTAGAGGTGTATTTAGCTCATTAATCTCTGGCGGGGGATGCTTTTCTGTTTTGATTTCCGGCCCTTTAAATCTCAGACTCCACCTCCTTGCACTGGATGGGCACAGTGCAGCCTGCTCGCAATGCTGCCTACTGCAGGCCAAGCCTATTAAAGGAGCAGGGGTCGAGGAGTTTTTTTTTGCAGAGGAGGGGGCTTCTCTGACGAGCACCATGCTTCCCGTCTGGCTTTCCGGGCCACCTTCTCCGCCCGTCACGATCGCGCATGACTTCAACATGTGGCGGGACTACTTGAACCTGTCAAAGGTTCTTGGCGAAATCATTGAGGAGCACAGAAGGGGGTCCAGGAGCCTCCTAACCTGTGAGACGGCAGATCCCTGCCTGCCAGGGACCTCCCTTCAAATGTCTCCGGGGGACGCCTCGAGCCCGAAGTCGAAGTCATCGGGGTGGAACAAGAGCAACGGCAGCAGCTGTCCTCAAAGTGGGCAGAACGGGGCAGCCACCCCTCAGACGCCCGGCAGATTCATATGCAACTTCTGCAGGCACAATGGGGAATCCAAGAGGGTCTACTCCTCCCACTTGCTGAAGCAAGCGGATGGTACCGTGCTGTGTCCCATCCTGCGCAACTACGTCTGCCCGGTGTGCGGTGCCACGGGCGACGGTGCCCACACGCTGAAATACTGCCCGCGCAATCAAGAGAAGCAGTCCCTCTACTGCAAAGGCGGGCGCAACTCGGCTGGCTTCGTAGTGAGACGGTGAACGGCAGGGGAAGAAACCCCCTCCACCCTGGGACAAAACCTGGGACCTTTCACCAGGGAGCCAGAAGGGGCTTGGAATTGAAGTTTAGTTTTCCACCGTTTGTTTCCTAGTTCGCATTTAAATTCCAGGGTGGATTTGACGCAGCCACGTCGAAAGTCGCCCTGGTTTCTTTAAATCCCCACAGCAGCCTGGTTTTGGTATCCCCGCCTTGCGATGACTTCCGTCGGAAGAGAACCAGTGCCAAAGAACCGGAAGTTTCATCGTTTTGCCCTTGTCCTGCTTAACTCCTGCGGAGATTTAATTTTGAGCATTTGCCAACGAGGCAGCATCCATCGGGCCGGATGGGCGCAAGACTTTTGTCTTAAGTAGATTGGTTTTGTTTGAAACGTCTTTTCCCAACCAAGTGTTGTTCATTTTGTTTTACACATCACAGGAATCACGAAGACTTTTAAATGTGAGTTTTGTTTTAAAATCATGTCAGAAAAAGGCCTGAATTCTAAAATACGCATAAACGTCGCGTTTGAACTGATTTTGTTATTGCAACATGTGTGTGTGGGGGGGAGGGATTGTTCTCTCTGTGTTATGAGTTTTGAGGGTTTGTTTATGAGAGTTATTTTTCATTAAGAAATGAAACACTCCCTTATCCCCTTTCCCTTCTGTTTAATAAACAGCATTGTTGTTCTAGCAGCCGGTTGTGTGTTCGATCGGGTTTTCCTCTGCGTGGCTCTGGGACAATGCCCCGGGCAATGATCTCCTTTCGGGCTGGCAATAGAGGTCGAGGAGCCCCCTGGCTGCCCGCTTTTATTCTGGGTGGCGTCTGGGAGGGATATACCCAGACAGACATGCCCGGCCTCCGGCGAAGCTTTCTCAGCCCTGCACTACTGGGGACTACTGGCAGATTTGGGGGGATCTCAACACCCGTCCTGTTAGAAACCGGCCTGTCTCACTAACCTTCCCGCCCCCGCAAGCAACTGAAGGGTCTTGGGCCAGAAGCAGCGTCCCGGCGTCCGCACACCCAACGCTCTGGCCTGCTGTGGACCCACTATCCTCTTCCTCGTCGGGACCTTCTTCAGTCCACCAACTGTGAGGCCCAGAAGACCCCAACAGCAGCCCTGGCTCCGCCTCTCCGATCCCTACATGTCCCGGCCCTGCCCCCTCTGCCCTGGTGTGACCCCGCTGCCCCAAACTGGCTCCTGTTTTCCAAGGGGGTCGGAGGAGCGGGGAAGGCAGAGTGGGGAACCTGCTAGGGAACAGGGTCCCTGGAGCCCGTGCACCTCCTAGTGTGATGCAGAGAACATGCCCCTGCAATGGATCTGAATGTGTCCTGCAGCAGAGAGCCAAATTAGGGGTGGCTGCATGCATGGGAGGTAAAGATTAAGGGGCGCTGGGGGGGTCAGCTGGTCCAATAGCAAGAGAGAGGTGTAAGGAGGGGTGAGTTCTGAGGCGAGGTCTCTCATCAGAGGCTCTTAAGCAAAGTAAGCTGTCATGGGATAAGAGGGAAGGTCCTCTCATGGATCAGTAACTGGTTAAAAGACAGTATCAAAGGGGTAGCCGTGTTAGTCTGAATCTGTAAAAAGCAACAGAGGGTCCTGTGGCGCCTTTAAGACTAACAGAAGTATTGGGAGCATAAGCTTTCGTGGGTAAGACCCTCACTTCTTCAGATGCAAGTCTGGTTAAAAGACAGGAAACAAAAGGTAGGAATAAATGGTCAGTTTTCAGAACGGAGAGAGGTAAATAGTGGTGTCTCCCAGGGGTCTGTACTGGGCCCCAGTCCTATTCAACATATTCATAAATGACCTGGAAAAAGGGGTAAACCGTGAAGTGGCAAAATTTGCAGACGATACAAAACTACTCAAGATAGTTAAGTCCAAAGCAGACTGCGAAGAGCTACAAAGGGACCTCACTAAACTGGGGGACTGGACAACAAAATGGCAGATGAAATTCAATGTTGATACATGCAAAGTAATGCACATGGGAAAACATAATCCCAACTATACATACAAAACGATGGGGTCTGTTACCTCTCAAGAAAGATCTTGGCGTCATTGTGGAGAGTTCTCTGAAAACATCCACTCAATGTGTAGCGGCAGTCAAAAAAGCAAACAAAATGTTGGGAATCATTAAAAAAGGGATAGAGAATAAGACAGAAAATATCATATTGCCTCTATATAAATCCATGGTACGCCCACACCTTGAATACTGCATGCAGATATGGTCGCCCCATCTCAAAAAGAGATATTGGAATTGGAAAAGGGTCAGAGAAGGGCAACAAAAATGATTAGGGGGATGGAACAGATTCCATATGAGGAGAAATTAATAAGATTGGGACTTTTCAGCTGGGAAAAGAGACAACTAACTGGGGATAAAATAGAGGTCTATAAAATCATGACTGGTGTGGGGAAAGTAAATAAGGAAGTGTTATTTACTCCTTCTTGTTACACAAGAACTAGGGGACACCCAATGAAATTAATAGGCAGCAGGTTTAAAACAAACACAAGGAAGTATTTCATCACACAGTCAACCTGTGGAACTCCTTGCCAGAGGATGTTGTGAAGGCCAAGACTATAATAAGGTTCAAAAATGAACTAGAGAAGTTCACGGAGGACAGGTCCATCAATGGCTATCAGACAGGATGCGCAGGGATGGTGTCCCTAGCCTCTGTTTGCCAGCTGGGAATGGGCGACAGGGGATGGATCACTTGATGATTACCTGTTCTGTTCATTCCCTCTGGGGCACCTGGCATTGGCCACAGTCGGAAGACAGGATACTGGGCTAGCTGGACCTTTGGTCTGACCCAGTGCAGCCGTTCTAATGTTCTTAAGAGGGTGGTGGGGGTGACAGGGATCCCTGCAAAGATGATAGATCAGATCACAATGGGGACAAATCCGAAGCAGCATCTGCCAAGGGGATCGCCCTCCAACCTGAGGTATTTCCCTAGCAAATTGCCTAGATATTGTGCCGGCCACAGCGAAGCCAAGACATCCTTGTGTGTGTCCGAGATGCAGGGAATGCGATGGTGGGGGAGGAAAGTGGTGGCTCCCAAGCACCATCTACAAGCTTAAGTTCTGCCCAGTCACTCCCACAGCGCTGATGTGCAGATGTGCAGGTTTAATCAGCAGCAAAAGAGTTAAGAACTGTGACCTTTTTACGTCTCAGTCATTAGGTTTCAGGGTCAACAACCCACACATGACTGCTGGGCCAGAGCTCCTGTTTCAGGCTGGCTGCTGACTCAGGCAGAGGCCACTGGATCCATTACACATTTTGAAGTTGTCTTCTTGTCGCCAGGAAGGTGAGAGGCTTATTACAGTACAGACCCGTTTACACGCGAATCCGCTTAAAGCACGGTTGCACCATGCCTCCCAGTGCTCCCTATTTTACACGCGAGACTCGTTAACATGAGGCACAGGAACTTGCTATGTAGCGCTCCAGATTTGCTCACTAACTCACTGACACAGAAATTGACAGGAAGTGCGGAGCGGAAATGTGTTGTACGTCTTTACCGATATTGGTAAAGACGTATCACGCACGCTTAGTCATTGTCACGCTAGAGAGATATATAATATGTACAGTAGTACTGTAGTTATATAGTAATACAGTATATATACTACATTAGAAAATTTTAACTGTAGGCCTCATATAATAGCAGAGGGCAAGCGGCAGCGTCCCTACACTGTAGAAGAAAAACTAGCTGCAATATATTGAGTAAATAGCAGAGAAACCCAGGCCAAAGTTTCAAAAGACATTGGGATGGCCGAATCTACTCTCCGAGAACGGCTAAAAAACGAATCTAAACTGAATGGCTCTGTACCAAATATCGATTCTGCCGGGGGGCTTAAGCGAAAACGCGTGCGCTATTCAGCAAAACCCACAACAGACAAAGCCACGCGCACGTGGTTTGCTCAGGAAAGGCCGAAAGGAATGCCACTAAGTGGGCCAATTCTTCAAGCCCAAGCGACAAAATTTGGACATTGAACGGGGGATGAATCATTCCAAGCCAGCACGGGGTTTACAAGTCGTTTTAAAACGCGTCATGGCATCGCGCAGGTGTCGATTTCGGGAGAAAGCCGCGGCTGCGAACGCGTTTCCCGCCGTGTTAAAATCTATTTTACAAAATGAAGACTACCACGAAGAACAACTTTGTAATTGTGATGCAACAGCTTTATTTGCAAACCTGCTACCTGTTAAGACTTTAGCCTTTAATTACGAGACACAGAAAACAGCTGGATTTCAAAAGATAAAAGATCGTGTGACTCTTACCCGTACGCTTACCCCTCTTCTCATTGGCGGCTTTCATAACCCTCGCTGCTTTAATCACCTCAATAGAGCCAAACTGCCAGTAATATACGCTAACTGCAAAAATGCTTGGATGACGAGACACATTTTCGACGACGGGTTCCACAACAGCTTTGTTCCAGCTGTTCGTAAGCATCTGCGGTTGAAGAAACTCGAAGCCAAAGCACTTTTGCTACTTGACAATTGTCCAGCCCATCCTCCGGCCGAATCACTGGTATCGAGAGACGGAAAAATTCGAGTGCTATACCTACCATTCAACACAACATCAAAAATTCAACCTGTAGACCAGGGCATTATTCAGAATTTTAAAAACAATTATCGTCGGGAGCCGATTTCGGTGATTGTGTCATGCACGTCTTCAGGCATTTCCGAATTCCTGAAACAGTTAAACATGAAGGAAATTATTTATTTAGTTAAAAAAGCTTGGGACGGAGTAAAACAAAAGTCCATTGAAAACTGCTGGATGAAGGCTCTCGGTGATGCCTTTTCTGTCAAAGGCGGCTCAGACTCGGAAAACTCCACTAGTGGCACGGATTCAGAGCCAGACTATGAAGGATTTTGGGAAGAAGACGTCCTACAAACACACATGCAGACAAAAGAGGATAAAGGTAGACTTCTCTTTCCAATGATAAAACATTTGAGTTTGGATACGTCGCCGGAAATCATTACCGAGTGGCTGGAGATGGATGAAGATTGCCCGACTTCAGAATTTCTGTCCAAGGAAGAAATATTAACGGGCTGCGAGGCTACGTCGGACCGCGAAAGCGATGGCGAGAATTCTAATAACGCAGGCCTAAATGACAATGACGACGAGGAGGAGGATGTCGTTGAAAAGGTCAAAACTTCGCCCCCAGAAGCCCTTGGGGCTGTAGAAACTGTTGTAAGCTTTATGGAGGAGCAAAATGCGGAAAATATCGAAATCATTCATCTGCGGCGAATGACAGACTTCATAAGAAAGGAAAAAAATGCGAGCATGAAAGAGCAGAAAATAAAGGCATTTTTTTCTAAGTGAATCGTAGACACTTTTTCCAGCATGACCCTCTTAACCTGCGGTCTGTCAACACGCGGTCGTGACGGCTGGACTCCCGACAGCCGTGTGTAAACGGGTCTGCACTAAAGAAAGCTCAGATCTCTGGGCACGCAATGGGCCTGTGATAGGGTGACAGGGCTGCCTGGCTTAGCCAGCTCTGTGCTGCCCTGGGAATTCCCAGTGGGAAACTCCTTCTCCCTGGGGTTTGCTAGCTGGGGGTGCCATCTCTTACCCTATCGCGCCGCCGAGGCTGATGCTTTGATCCCGCTTTGCTGCCCAGCCCAGGGAGTCAGGACAGGGATTTAGAGGAGCGGCCCTTCGTGTAGCTCGAACTCACAACCCTGCGCACCACAGCGCTCGCCTGGAGCTCCAAGGGCCACTCCGGGTGCAATGCGCCGACCAGCCACTAGAGGGCCTCGCGCTACAGCGCCAGGCTCCCGGGATGCCCATCCCTTCCCTTCGAAAAGGCGGGGCTACACGGGGATTGACGGCGAAGAACAGCCAATGATCGAGCTGGGCTGGATGAAAGAGGCGGGTTCTGAGTGGCCGAGGCTGTGGGCGGGATTGGCAGCCAATGGGGACCCAATGGCAACTCTGAGGGCTGGACGGCGAGGGGCGGGACTAGGGCCCGGCAGTTGATGGACGGTCTAGAACACCAATGGCCGCGCTGGCTTGGGCGGAGGAGGCGGGCCACGCTTGCGACAGACAAAGGCTTCGAGCCAATATCTCGCCGGCGGCGGTTGGTCGGCAGCCAATGGGAGCGGAGCGCGGCGCTGGGGGGCAGGGCCCTGTCTGGGGAGGCGGCGGTTGGGTCTGAGCCGGCGGCCGAGGCGGTGAGTGACCCGGGCCTGTATCAGCCCCTCCCCCATAGCGACCCCCCCGCAGCCCCCCCCCCCCCCGGGGGTCCCCCGGCACGCGACCCCCCCGGGACCCCCCCCCCCCCAGGGGGATCCCCTGGCCCGTGACCTCCCTCCTGGTCTGTGACCCCCGGATCCCCCCATCCCCAGGAGTTTCCTTCCATGCCCTGGCCGAGCCGGGGGGCGTTGCTACTTCCTGACCCCCAGCTGCCCTTTCCCTAAATCCCGCCCCATGGGGTCCCCCATTCCTGCTCCCTCCCTGTTCCCCCCCCCCCGCCATGGGGGTCCCCTCCCCGGTACCCCCCATCCCACCCCAGAGTCCCTGTTCCTTACCCAGCACCGCTCTGCCCACCGTGGTACTGGGGTTTGGGGCAGCCGGGGGGTGGATTTTTTGGGGTGTGTGTGGGGGGGTTTGACCACCTGCCCCCACGTGTGCCATTGTTGGGGTTCCCCAAGAACTGGGTCCGACTCAGGTGCCTTTATTCGTCCTGCTGCAAAGCTCTGCTGAGCGTATCAGACTCCAGTGTAGGGGGCGGGTGGCGGGTGCTCCAAAGTTACACCGGATACGACATTTTTACTAACTCTGATCACACCGGCATTCAGAGCGATACATGGCATCGCGCGCTTCGGGGTGAGCGTGGTTACTTTTGGGGCGCCGGTCCCCGGACAGCCTGCTCTGTCAGGTATAACGTTCCCGGTTCATCTCTTCCATGGGCCCTCGCACCAGGGACCTCCTGCGTAGCTTAGCTAGCACAGACATCCTGACTCCAGCATACGGCTTGTTCAGCCCCTGTGTATACCCTGGCCTTCCATTCACCTTCCCAGTCACGCCCACTAAGAAATGAGCCAGGCCTCCAGCCACGTGGGTCAGGATGGAGCTGTGTGTGTGTGTGTGTGTGTGTGTGTCTGACAGGTGGGGGACAATGCTGCATGGCGGATCCCCTCTGTGGGCTGGTGGGAGCCAAGAGGCAGCCCCGGAGCAGCAGCTCTGCCCTTTCCTTGGTGGCATTTGCCTCCCTCTACACTTAGTGGTTGGGCGGTGGCCTCCTCTACGCAAGCACCTCCTGTACCTGGCCTTGAGAGTGGATGCAGCCATCACGGCTCGCCTGGCTCAGATGTGGCCAGCCTGTTCTCAGCTGTGAGAAGCTGCAAATAGCTTCCTCCCTTGTTTGTCCTTCTGGGAGCAAAGACGGCCTGGGTTTGGGAGCCCTGGCCCTTGCTGTACTGGGAGGGTGGATTCTGGTATGGAAAACGTTGAGCACCTCTGGCTTAGACCTATCAGCACTGCTGCTCCTACAAGTGGACAGCGGCGCCAGCAAGCACCCAACCACTCCCTCTGCCCTAGAGCAGTGGTTCTCAAACGTTTTTTTCGCGGACCACTTGAAAATTGCTGAGGGTCTCGGTGGAGCACTTAATGATCTTCCCAAATGTTGTTTGTGCCGTTAGCTAACTATTGTAAAGTGCTTTGGATAAAAGTATCATAGGGGTATTCACCCATGAAAGCTTATGCTCCAATACTTCTGTTAGTCTATAAGGTGCCACAGGACTCTTTGTCGCTTTTTTGGACTTAATAATGAATGTTTTTTTGTTCTACAAATAAAAGCACACAACTCATATTTTAATATCGGTAGTCTTACCTTTCTAGTGCGGTGGATGTGCCCTCTCTCCCCTGCCACGGCAGTCTCCGAGCTGGGGTTGGGAAGAAGTGCGGTCTCCCCCTCTCCCCCACCACAGCAGCCCCTGAGCTGGGGCTGGGAAGGAGAGAGGTCTCTCCCTTGCCCTTCATTGTCTTGTGTGCGGCCGCCCAGGCACGCACGGTAGAGGGAACTTCCACGGACCACCTGAATGGAGTTTGCGGACCACATTTTGAGAACCTCTGCCCTAGAGCATTGCGTCAGAGTAATTGCACCAGGCTGTGTTGCAGGGTGGTTAAGCACTGGAATAAATTGCCTAGGGAGATTGTGGAATCTCCGTCATTGGGGATTTTTAAGAGCAGGTTGGACAAACACCTGTCAGGGATGGTTGAGATAATACTTAGTCCTGCCTTGCGTGCAGGGGACTGGACTAGATGACCTCTCGAGGTCCCTTCCAATCCTATGATTCTATACTGCCCTTAACGGGAGCTGCAGTACCATTGGTGCCACTTCCCAGGCAGGACCAGTGGTGGGAGCTGTAATACAATCAGTCGGACAACACAGTTAGAAAAACACCTGAGCCCTGTCTGTGCTACAGCGCTCGCCATCAGGGAATTCTGCTCCCCAGTGCATGTGCACCGTGGTTCTAATATACGCTGTCTCTGCACCTGCTCATAGGCTTGGCCTGTGCATCCTGCTAGTAAACAGAATTGTAGATTGGTCCAGAAAGGACCATTCTGTTCACCCAGTGTGACCTCCTGCCGAGCCCCGGCTGGAGCATCACACCCCCAGTAATCTCAGTACCAAGCCCACTGTTTCGGTGTGAGCTACAGCAGATCTTTCAAGAAGATACCCACGCTTGGTTAAAAGACCCCAAGTGATGGAGACTCTCCCCTGTCTCTGGGTCCGTTGTCCCAGTAATTAGTTAAAAAATTGTGCCTTATTTCTAGCCTGAATACGTCCAGCGTCAGCCATTGGATCTCATGCTGCCTTTGTCAACTGGATTAAAGAGCTGCCCACTCTCAGAGATCTCCTCCCCTTGGAGGTGCCGACGGCTGGGATCCAGTCATCGCTTAATCTTGGATTGAATAGATCGAGCGTCCTTCGGGCTTGTCTGCACTTGGAAACTTACTGAAATACTGATTCTGGAGTAGTGACTTTGGTATAAATCCCCATGTGGACACTTGCATTCTGGAATAAGAGTGGATTAAGCTATATTGGAGTAACGCCTTGTATTTTGGAATAAAAGTGTGGATGGGGAGACTTATATTCAAATAACTACACCAGAATAGCTATTTCGGTCCCTGCGTAGACACTTAATCTCTTGCTATGAGGCAGGTTCCCTAGATCTGGAAACAGTCCAGTAGCTCTCTTCTGAACCCCCTCCAATTTGTGAGCATCCTTTTGGTCTCACTAAAGCCAAAGACATCACCTAGAGACTCTACACCTTGCTATTCCCCTGCTTACACCTCCAAGGATCACGGTCACCTCGTTAGCGGAGTAGGCTGTATGCGCCCAGTGACAGGACAATCCGGGGCTCGTGTGTGTTATCTGAACAGGCCGAGTCTATGCGGAAAGCGCTCTGTGGATGTGAGGGATGGAATTCTCCACTGCCATGGGTGCTGGAGCAAGTCCTGAACTAAGGGTATGTCTACACTACGAAATTAGTTCGAATTTATAGAAGCCGGTTTTATTGAAATCGGTTGTATACAGCCGATTGTGTATGTCCACACAATAAAATGCTCTAGGTGCTCTAGTCGGCAGACCGCGTCCACAGTACGAGGCTAGCGTCGACTTCCGGAGCATTGCACTATGGGTAGCTATCCCACAGCTATCCCACAGTTCCCGCAGTCTCTGCCGCCCCTTGGAATTCTGGGTTGAGATCCCAATGCCCGGATGATGCAAAACAGTGTCGCGGGCGGTTCTGGGTACATGTCGTCAGGCCCCTCCCCCCTCGTCACAGCAACGGCAGACAATAGATTCGCGCCTTTTTACCTGGGTTACCTGTGCAGACAACATACTACGGCAAGCATGGAGCCCGCTCAGCTCAGCTGAGCTCACCGTCACCATATGTCCTCTGGGTGCCGGCAGACGTGGGACTGCATTGCTACACAGCAGCAGCTGCTAACTGCCTTTTGGCGGTAGATGGTGTAGCATGAGTGATAGCCGTGGGGCTGGCAGCCGTAGTGCTGCATTGCACCAGCCCCTTCCAGGCGATGGTATATTATGACTGGTACCCGTCGTCATCATACTGGTATGGCTGTCAATCATGGCCACCTGGGCAGACATGCTACTGTTTTGATGATGACGGTTACCAGTCATAATATACTATTTTCTGCCAATTGCCCAATATTGTCTGCTAAGCACCCAGAAGAGGCCGAGGGCGATGCTGGGTGCTGGCGGACGTGGGGCTGGCAGACGTGGGGCTGCATTGCTACACAGCAGCAGCCCCTTGCCTTTTGGCAGATGATGGTATATTATGATTGGTATCCGTCATCGTCATACTGGTATGGCTGTCACTCATGCTGCAGCGTCGGCTGCCACCTTAAGATGTAAAAAATAGATTTGTTCTGTGTTCATTTGCTTCCCCTTCCTCCGTGAAATCAACGGCCTGCTAAGCCCAGGGTTTCCAGTTTAATCTTTGGGGGGACCATTCTGTGTGACAGTTGTTTGTGTTTCTCCCTGTTCCTGTACCTGTACGCCATGTCGTCACTCGGCCCTCCCTCCCTCCCGCCCTCCTTCTCCTGGTCCATCAGATACTACTTTCGCGCCTTTTTTCTGACCAGGCGCCATAGCTAGCACTGGGATCATGGAGCCCGCTCAGATCACCGCGGCAATTATGAGCACTATGAACACCACGCGCATTGTCCTGGAGTATATGCAGAGCCAGAACATGCCAAGGCGAAACCCGGACCAGGCGAGGAGGCGATTGCAGCACGGCGACGAGAGTGATGAGGAAATTGACATGGCCATAGACCTCTCACAAGGCACAGGCCCCAGCAATGTGGAAATCATGGTGTCACTGGGGCAGGTTGATACCGTGGAACGCCGATTCTGGGCCCGGGAAACAAGCACAGACTGGTGGGACCGCATCGTGCTGCAGGTATGGGACGATTCCCAGTGGCTGCGAAACTTTCGCATGCGTAAGGGCACTTTCATGGAACTTTGTGACTTGCTTTCCCCTGCCCTGAAACGCCAGGATACCAAGATGAGAGCAGCCCTCACAGTTGAGAAGCGAGTGGCGATAGCCCTGTGGAAGCTTGCAACGCCAGACAGCTACCGGTCAGTCGGGAATCAATTTGGAGTGGGCAAATCTACTGTGGGGGCTGCTGTGATCCAATTTGCCAGGGCAATGAAAGACCTGGTGATAGCAAGGGTAGTGACTCTGGGCAACGTGCAGTCAATAGTGGATGGTTTTGCTGAAATGGGATTCCCAAACTGTGGCGGGGCCATAGACGGAACCCATATCCCTATCTTGTCACCGGAGCACCAAGCCACCGACTACATAAACCGCAAGGGGTACTTTTCAATGCTGCTGCAAGCCCTGGTGGATCACAAGGGACGTTTCACCAACATCAACGTGGGATGGCCGGGAAAGGTACATGATGCTCGCGTCTTCAGGAACTCTGCTCTGTTTCGAAAGCTGGAGGAAGGGACTTTCTTCCCGGACCAGAAAGTGACCATTGGGGATGTTGAAATGCCTATCGTGATCCTTGGGGACCCAGCCTACCCCTTAATGCCATGGCTCATGAAGCCATACACAGGCAGCCTGGACAGTAGTCAGGACCTGTTCAACTACAGGCTGAGCAAGTGCCGAATGGTGGTGGAATGTGCATTTGGACGTTTAAAAGCGCGCTGGCGCAGCTTACTGACTCGCTCAGACCTCAGCGAAAAGAATATCCCCATTGTTATTGCTGCTTGCTGTGCGCTCCACAATATCTGTGAGAGTAAGGGGGAGACCTTTATGGCGGGGTGGGAGGTTGAGGCAACTCGCCTGGCCGCTGATTACGCGCAGCCAGACACCAGGGCGGTTAGAGGAGCACAGCAGGGCGCGGTGCGCATCAGAGAAGCTTTGAAAACGAGTTTTGTGACTGGCCAGGCTACTGTGTGAAACTTCTGTTTGTTTCTCCTTGATGAACCCTCCAACCCCCCCCCCCCCCCCCCCCCCCCCCC
>NC_048313.1:5786878-5787299 GCF_013100865.1 Trachemys scripta elegans
AGTCATTGTTTTTTCACATTCATGCATTCTTTATTAGTTCCTTACAGAGGTAGAGGGATAATTGCCAAGGTAGCTGGGATGGGTGGGGGAGGAGGGATGGAAAAGGACACACTGCATTTTAAAACTTTAACTCTTATTGAAGGCCAGCCTTCTGATGCTTGGGCGATCATCTGGGGTGGAGTGACTGGGTGGACGGAGGCCCCCCCACCGTGTTCTTGGGCGTCTTGGTGAGGAGGCTATGGAACTTGGGGAGGAGGGCTGTTGGTTACACAGGGGCTGTAGCGGCGGTCTCTGCTCCTGCTGCCTTTCCTGCAACTCAACCATACGCTCGAGCATATCACTTTGATGCTCCAGCAGACGGAGCATTGCCTCTTGCCGTCTGTCTGCAAGCTGACGCCACCTATCGTCTTCAGCCCGCCAC
>NC_048313.1:5802292-5843369 GCF_013100865.1 Trachemys scripta elegans
CAGGGTCCGGAGGCATAGGGGCTGCCCAAAGCCCGAGCGCTACCGGCTTCACGGTTTGCTGGGCAGCCTCCAGACCCTGCGCCCCCGGCTGGGCGCTTCCCCTCCCAGGCACCAGCTGCGCTGGGGAAGCGCCGGCTGGGGGCGCAGGGTCTGGGGGCTGCCCGGGAAACCGTGATGCTGGTAGCACTGGGGCAGCCCTTTCCCCCTGGCTGGGAGTGGGAGGGAGGAGGGGGCGGAGTTAGGGTGGGGGAAGGGGCGGGGTTGGGGCGGGGCTAGGGGTGGGGAAATGGGCGGGGCCATGGCCCGTGGAGGGTCCTCTTTTTTTATTTATGAGATATGGTAACCCTAGGGGAGGGGCCGTGCTGCAGCCGGGGGGGCCCTCCGGGCAGAAGGCATCTTGCTTCAGATCCCCATGTGCATCAGGTGAAGGTGGCTGCCCCCGGGGCAGGCGTGGCCTGTTCTCTGTGGGAGCAAAGCCCATGTTGGAGCCCCTGGGTCTCTCTCTGTTGAGAGCCATTGGCTGGGGACATGATTCCTCACTGCTCCATGGGGTGCTCCAGCCAGAGGGGGGCCACGCAGAGACAAAGGGTTCCCTTCCCCTCCTGCAGGAAGCCGGCTCAGTGCTCCAAGCCGCCGCCGGCCGGGAGAGGCTGGGGCCGTGGGGGGCGCCGGGGTCTCCCACCCCACCCAGCTGCCTCAAGGCAGCGCCTCTGCCTTCAGTGCTAAATGACCTGGAGTACGTCAGAGAGCACGGGGCGAGTCTGGGAAATGGAGACCGAGGGGAAGGGGAGGGGCTGTGATGAGGGAGGGGCCTAGTGGTTAAAGCAGGGGTTGGGTGCCTGGACTGAAGTCTATCCTCAGCTCTAGGAGCGGAGTGGGGTCACATGGTTAGAGCAGGGGGCCAGGACTCCTGGGTTCTATCCCTAGCTCTGGGAGGGGAGTGGGATCTAGTGGTTAGAGCAGGGGGCCAGGACTCCTGGGTTCTATCCCTAGCTCTGGGAGGGGAGTGGGATCTAGTGGTTAGAGCAGGGGGCCAGGACTCCTGGGTTCAATCCCTAGGTCTGGGAGGGGAGTGGGGTCTAGTGGTTAGAGCAGGGGGTTGGGAGCCAGGACAGCTGGAGGCTGTTCCCACCTCTGCCGCTGACTTGCTGTGGTCCAGAGCCCAGGTGTCCCGTTTCCCCGGCACCCTGGGAATACATGTGTCAGCAGGGAACAGGACTCTCCCAGTCAGCGTCTCCGATAGCCCTGGTAATTGCTGGCTGAAGAGTGGCGCTGGCTGGGACGGGGACACGCCGGGGGGGACCCAGCTGGGCAGCCCAGAGGAGACGACCCTGCAGCTTTCTCCTCTCCCGGCAGGCTCCTCGAGCGGATGCCGGGCGCAGGAAACGCCTGGCCAGCACCCCCACCGCGAGCAAGCGAGCGGATAAAGGTGAGCTGGTTAGGAAGAGGGCTGTGCTGCAGTGTGGGCCCAGCAGGGGGCGCTCTCCCCTTGCAGTCAGTGTTGACCCCAGTGCCCTGTCATGGCATGTCATCTGGATGCCTCATGTCACTCAGTTTGTCCCCACCACGGTTACTGAGGCCTCTGGCCCTTTTCCCATGAGCCGGGCTCCTAACCCCCATGTGCTGCCAAATTCCATTTGCCCTGGAGCGTCGCTGCACAAGCTACTTTCACTCTCACCCCCGATATAAACAGCTGCCACGCTCCGCCCCAGAGGTGGCTGCATTTCAGCCCCAGGCAAATCCTCCAGGAGCAGCCCAAGGTTCTCTGCAGATTATGGTTTCTTCGATCCCTGCTCACGTGCCCTGTCTTCCCCCCCAACCTCTCCTCCCTCAGAAGTTCCCTCTGCCCGGCCTTGAGCCCTCTGATCCTGCTCACAGGGCTGGAGAGAGATCCCCTATTGAGCAGTTCCCCACTCCTGTGGCTGTGACGCTCGTGGTCCCAGCTGGCCCGGGGACCGGGGACTAGAGTGCAGGGCTGGCCTGGCGATCGCAGGGCCCAGCCGACGAATGCTCGTCTCCTCCGACAGAGAACCTGTACGATGAGCCATCGGCTGACCTGTCCGAGATCGACGCCCGGCTGCAGGCCTTGCAGGAGTACATGAACAACCTGGACACCAGGACGTAGCCAGCGGAGTGTGGGAGTGGGAGGGCTGGCACGTGGCCCAGGCTCGGAGCCCTCCACGCTGCTCGCAGGGGGACCTGGAGAGGTGGGCCAAGCGACCAGGCCTTGGAGCCCTCCCTGCCGCTCCCATGGGGCCAAGCCAAGACCTCTCTCCCCCACAGGGACTGTTTGCCCTGCTGTCTCTGGGCTCTACTCCAGGCTGGACAATAGAAGATTAGCAAGGTGGATCTTTGGGAGAGGGGGCTCAGGATCTTCGTCCCCCCCCTAGCTTGTTCCCATCAGAAATCCCCACCTCCACGGGCTGGACAGAAGGCAGGTGGCTTTGTAGTTGTACCCAAGTGCCCAGGAGCAAAGGATCATGGGACATTTCCTCCTGGGAGTGACTCCCTTCACATTGGTGGCAGCTAGGGGGCGCCTGCCCCACTTTGGCTTGTGGATTTCTGACCCCTCTGGGAAGGGGGGCGGGGCCCTGTGGAGTGGAGGGTCCTATGGAGAACTCTGAGCTCAACAGGCAGATGGGACCCTCTTCCAGCCCCCCCTTTTCTCTCCTGTTTAGCTCAGTTTTACCAGCCTGGGCCAGCCTTGGCCTCTCAACACGGAGCTGGGCTGAGAGGATCCTCCGGGCCCCCTCGACCCGCCCTTGGGCTGCTGAAACCCCCGGGCGGATCTCAGCCCTTCACAGCTGCAGCCTCGGCGCCTGACCATCCCCCACGGGCAGCTTCCCGGCTGTTCCAACCGCACAGCAGAGCCCCCGGGAGGCTGGAATCCTGCGATCCGTGGGGAGGGGGCAGCCTCTTAACACGGAGGCCAAGCCAGCTCACGACAGGGGCTACCCCAGAAGCTGTGGCATGGTCCGATCTTGCCAAGCCCTCTCCCTGCACCAGCCGCTCCCAGTTAACCACGTCCCACCGGGGCGGGATGCCTTGCGGCCAGTTTGCCTGCCTGGGCGGGCAGCTGCCCTGCGCTCAATCCCCTGGTCAGAGCACCCCGGAGGGACACGGCAGGGAAAGGCACCAACCTCTGGCTCGTGCCTGGAGGCAGTGAAACGAGCGAGCTGTTCAGTCTCTGGCCGTTCCAGTGGCTTGAACGGCTTTTAACGCTGGTGCGCGAAATCTCCCGCGTCTCGGCGGCTGAGGGAGCGTTCCCTGCGCTCCCCCTCATCTGCTTTCATTGCAGCACACGGGGCTTCGGGAGACCTTTGGCCATTAGTCCCTCAGCTGCTCTAAGCCCCCTGCCTGATTCATTGGCCTGGAGAAGCCTCAGACCAGCTCAGCAACTGGGCATTCAGCTGTTAGAGCTAAAAGGCCCATGGCCAGAGTCTCCCTCAGCAGCCCTGTCTGCTATGGGATCTGGTCCCTTCGCTCCAAGGTCAAGCCAGTAGCTACATCCACAGTGCTGGCCCCTGAGCGGTATCTGGTTCCTCTCAGTGCCCCGGTGGGCGGCAGGTGTTTGTGCTGTGATCCTGTGTGCGCCCCATCCCCCCACGTGCTGTTCTCTGCTATGTTGTGTGATGATCCCTGTTGTAAATAAACCTTTCTAACTTCCTGCCGGCTGCTGATCCCCTCCCATGCCTCCGCTCCGCCCTGCGCCAGCGAGGGCGGGGGTGGAACTTGGCTCATGCCACCAAAGCCCCGTCCCTTGAGCCAAAGGAGAATCGCCATCGGCTGGGAACAGTAGAGGGGATGTGACACACAGCAGGCTAGTTCTCGTTCCGCTTAACCGTCTGCAGAGAAGGTGAGGGCTAGTGAAAGTTAAAGGCTTGGAGCCCAAAGCACAGTGAGCCTTCAGCCTGTCCTGTGGGAGTGGGAGTCAGCCCCCGGGGCTGTGGTTTTGTGACAGGGATGCAGGCTTGGAACCACCATCCTCTAGCGTGGCTCCATGTTACTGAGAAACCTGCCGCCTAGCGAGACACCCAAGAAGCTCGATCTATTTAGTTTAGCCAGGGGAAGGGTTGGCCTTGGAGGTGACTTGGTTTCCCAGTTTGTCTGCACTCCATGGGGAGAAGATTTCTGAGAGTAGACGGCTCCTCAACCCAGCGGACAAAGGCAAAATGGGATCCAATGATGGGAGTTGACACAAGACAAATTCCCAGGGGACATTTTTAATAATGAGGGTGATTAACCATTGGAGCAATTCCTCTGGGGGCGGGGAGGGGGAATTTCTCCATCACTTGGATTCTCTCCATCATGACCGAGCACGTCTCAAGTTCTGCCCTAGCTCAACCACCAGCTATGGGCTGGCTGCTGGAATGGCTGGGTTGGGGTTCTCCGGCCTGGGGTCTGCAGGAGCTCAGACTGGGTGATCACCGGGTTTCTTTCTGGCCGTGGTCTGTCCCCTCCTATATTTCAAATACCGCAGAGCAGCAGTGGCTAGAGATGGCCAAGTGGGGCTGGGCCTGAGAAGGCAGTGGGGTGTGGCTGACGAGTGGGGTCGGGGCGGGGATTCCATTCAGGTCAAGCAACATGTTGTTCATTTAATTACTTTGAAAATTATTTATGCTTACCCATGCTACAGGACTCTACATTTACAAAACGCTTCCCAGACACTGATTAATCCTCATGACCGCTGTGTTGGGGGTGGCACTTTGCAGACGGGGAGGCAAGGATGCCCCTGGTTTAGATTTTTTTCTGATAAATTCACTTAAATGCAAAGTCAGTTTGAACCCAAAAAAGGAACTTTTCACCAGGAGAACGCTGCTGTGGGATGCTCTGAGAATTGTGAAGTATTTTTCACAAGAAGTTTGGAGACAAAATTGGTCCTAACCAGAGACACCGAGATTGGGGGCGTACAGAGCCGTTTAAAGGTAAAGATCTCTCTCTCCTTGCACGATGCAGGGCGTCAGCCCCTGTCACCGGACCAATTACTAACCAGGATGATGCCATCCTACCTCTTTAAACTCCCCTGGCAGCTTCAGATCTGGTATTCTTCACTTCCTGTCCTAAACTGCGGTGCTACGTGCTTGTTATATACCTGCCTTGTCCCACCTTAGAGTTGGCTGCATTTTGGTGCTGGGTCGCAGTGACTCCTGATTATTGAAGGCCGTACAGGCAGGAGATTTTGCAAAGCCTTTTCTAATAAAAGGTACTAAGTGAAGGGGCTGTGGGAGCAGCGTGTCGGGGCTGCGAGATCTAATGGGTTTTAGAGTCTAAACCTGGCTTACGGCTGGGCTTGGAAGGGTTAGATTTTTATCAGTAATGTCAGGAAGCGTCGATTTCCGCGTACCCACGAAAAACCATTTGCACGGATGAAAATTGAAGTTTAAAGGCAACTCAAGAAAAAATCTGCTTGAGAACATGAGTCCCACCTTAACGTGCTAAAACACGCTGTCATGCCCGTGTTAGCGGGATGCCATTTAGGTCGATTTAACTTCTTGAATCTCAGCATCTACCGTCGTTCAATCCGACAGTCCCCCCATAACGTCCTGCAACTGCACTTTTCAATTGATCCAGATCTTTAAAAATGCTTAAATCTGTCTGATCTGTTCAAGTTACTTAGAAAAGGGAATTTTGACAAGCCGTTTCTAACAGATCTAGAGCCACCAGGCTTCACCGCAGTAATAAACACTGCGCCTCTCCAAGGTGCTGCTGAGAACACACGCAGAGAAACCGACGGGGCGTGCAAGGCCCAAGCAGCATCTGCACTAACAATTTTAGGATAATCTTCCACCATCCTTCTGGCACGGAGGTGTCCATGTGACGTGCAGTCTGGATCCAGCCCCAGGGCTGGTGTGACATAGAATCTTGGCTTGCACTGCAAAGAGGAAGTTTCCTACCTTCAGAGTTGCAAAGAAAACCTTCCAACCCTGGCCTGCTGTGAGCGACACAACGACACTGCCTGAGTCTGCAGCCAGCCTGAGCCCGTCGCTCTGAGAAGGGGGAGCTGCCCTGGGTGTGACCGACACTGATTGAGTCTGCAGAGGGCCTGAGGGCTGCTCTACACTAGAAAGGTGGGTCGACCCAGCTGCGTCGGTCAAGGGTGTGAAAAACTCATACCCTTGAGTGCTGTAGTTAAACTGCCCTAAGCCCCAGTGTAGACAGCGCTAGGTTGATGAAAGAATTCTTCTGTTAACCCAGGTAGTGCCTCTGGGAGAGGTGGATTCAGTCCAGCGATGGAAGAAGATCTGGCAAGGTCAGAAATGAGCCTTGGGCCAGAGGGCCAGACAGCACTGATGTCAAAACAACTGGCCCTGCTGAGGATCTCCTAGCACTTCTCAGTGACGGCCAGGGTCACTATCCCCATTTTACAGATGGAGAGGGTGAGGCACAGAGGGGGAAGGGACTGGCTCAAGGATACCCAACAGGTGCATAAACCTTATTAATTAAATTATAGTAGCACCTGGAGGCCCCAATTGACATGAGGGCCCTGTCGCGCCGGGCGCTGCCCAGATACACAGTGACCGAGATCAGGGCCCCATCGTGCCAGGTGCTGCCCAGATACACAGTGACCGAGATCAGGGCCCCGACGCGCTGGGCGCTGCCCAGACACACAGCAACCGAGATCAGGACCCCGTTGCGCTGGGCACTGCCCAGACACGCAGGCCTGGTCTACACTACAGGCAGGTCTATGTAAGGCAGCATATGTCAACCTAACCCCGTAAGCGTTTGCACTAAAATGTAGCTCCCACCGATGAAGCCCACTATGGACTTAATAATGCCAGAGGGGGCCAGGGTGGGAATGGGGTCAGTTCCATTGAGAGCCTCATGTGGCCAGACAGAGCCATCCCTGGACAGCGTGATGGAGAAAGGAGCCGGTGTCCTGGTTTCATACAGGGAACCCTCACCCGGTGCTGAGATACAGCCGCCTCTGGGGTGGGGCATAGAGCCCCTCCTGATACCCTTCAATTTTCTCTGTACAGTGCTAATTTGATCCCAAACACTTGTTCTTATTCTTCTCCCTGCTCTACAGAGACACCAGCTCAGTGATGGGCTGCGTAGGAACCAACATTACAAGGAAGTCCCTTGCTGCTTCTATAGGAATTAGCCCGTTTAAAATATGGGCAGATTTTCGTCTTAGTCCCAGCACCCCTGAGCCAGCCAGACCCCCATTGTGGGGCTGGATCAGAGCCAGCGCCCCCTAGAGGGGAAAGGCCCCATGTCCCATTCTCTAATCCTCTAACTAAGTAAAATTCTACCAAAATATAATCCCTCAAACCCCAGTGCAGCCGAAGTACAAACAAAACCTTTATTCACAACCGGAAAGAACTCAACAGTTGTCAACGGTTCTCAGTTACATTAAATAACAGTTATTATGAAGCCTCCTCAGCACATAGGGACCCAGCCGATGTTCACATCCAGGGGGTCCCATTCTGGTCCCCATCTCCCATCCTGAGGGATCCGACACTGGTCCCCTTTCAAGACAAAACACCCAATTCAACTCTTGGGCTTTCACTCTGAAGAGTTGAGGCTGTTTCTTGTGGTTTGCCTCATGCACAATCCCAATGCTTCAGACACTGTAACCAAAGGGTAACGCTTCGCTCCGTGGATTTCAAAGGACCAGGTTTCCTGATGAACCGGAAGGCATCTTTTGCCTCTGTTAAAAATAACCCCCCAATGCCATAACCCAACAGTAACGCTCCCTCGTGTTCATACACAGGGATCTTTGATGCATCATTCATTGTGGTCAGGTGCCACTGCTGGAATATATATTCACATATGCAATATAATTTCCCTCCACTATACAGAGAGTTAAACAGCGAGTCTGACTTATTGCTAAAGGTGCACATATCACACACACCACATAATTTCTCTGTGCTAGATATTAAAATGGCAAATTTGATTGCAGGGCTACAATGTCGTGGTATAATATGCAAATAATATATGCAATAGGGCAAGTTTTTATCTCCACATAGCACAAAAATTATATTGCATACATGTTGAGATCACAGCAATATAATTTCTGTGCTATATGGCTCATATATGTGATATCATGTATATGCTAGATGGAATAAAGTGGTGAATTTCTATGAATGCAGCTATATGTCATATGCAATAAGTTGTATTGAAATTTTAACTTCTACATAGCACTAGATATAGTTCTACGTGCAATATAATTGCTCTGGGATACATATGCAATAATGCAAAAAATAAATAAATATGCAATAATTAAAATATGCAACCATTCAAATTCACTATTTTAATCTCTACACATGGCACAGAAATTATTTGGGGTGGAATTATTTTGCATATAGATACAGCACAGAAAAATTATATTGCTGTTATGTGTGTGTGTATAATATATATATAATCTATATCATATGCAATATAATGTCTGGGCTATATAGATTAAACTGGCAAATTTCTATTATTACATCTGTATGTTACATATGCAACTAATCGTATTGACATTTTAACCTCTGTATAGCACAAAGATATAGTTCTATGTACAATAACATTTCCCTGGAATGGGCGATTTGAATGATTGATGTGCCATAAATGTAATAAGTCAAATTCTCCATTTTTTCCCTTTGTAGTGCACAGAAGTTACAGTGCAGATACAACATATACAGCATATGCGATAAGTTAAATTCACTTTTTAAATCTCCATCCAGTCGAGAGAAATTGTATTGCATGTCTAACATCTATATTTTAGCAATCAGTCAAACCCTCCACTTCACTCTCTGATTTCTGGTGTAGTTAGCAGGTTCAATCTCACCCATGTAATCAGTACAGAGAGCTGAGTTCAAACTGTTAAATCACCCCAGATACAAGCATTGCCAGACAAAGAAACGTTTCAACTTGTTCAAACAACTCAAAATCCAACGGTCTTTGCAAACACAACTTAACACTGTCAGGTGCGCAACTCTAGTAAGACTTCAAAACAGCCTGGTTCTTTGGGTGTTTTCTTAAACTTAGAAAGAAAACCACAAATCTTGAAAAATTCCAAATGTGATGATACAAAATCAGAGATGGGGAGGGGAGTTGGTAAAAATACATGGGATATTTAGGGTGTTTTTAAACCTAGGACTAATCCCCAGACCTCCAAGGTTAAAAATTTAGACCCTGATCTTGAAAAATTAGGCAATAGTTAACTTGAGTGCCCTGGGTAACACATCCACTAAGCACACGCATAAGTATTTGCCATTTGGGGGATTTATGGAGCCATAAACCACATCGTTAATTTGCAGAATACGGGGCACTCATCTGAGCTTCATTGTCTAACCTGGACATAAAAGCAAACCTTCGAGTTACTAACTAAATGATACAAACCCCCCATGATCTGGCACTCCGCTGGGGGAGAAGATATGGGATTTGGGTTTGGTGTTTAGTTTTTTTTAAACCAAATCTCGGAATGTAACCAATTAAGAGAGACGAACAAAACAGAAATTCTGGATCTCGTTTTTGTTTTTTAGGCAAGTCCCGGTTTTAAACCTAGTTCAACATCAAAATCCTTGGACAGAGAAAGACAGGGGTTGGGAATGGAGGATCATGGGTAGAAGGCAAGGAATGGATGGAGGATGAGAAAGAACTTGGTTATGAACAAACCAACCCTTGGCTGAAATTGTCCCCAGCCCAGTGCTGGGGCCTTTGGGCTGAGCCCAGCAGGCTGGTAGAGCTGTCAATGGAGGTTCAGTTTAACAGGAGAACCACAAGATCCCAACTTGGGAACAGACCCGAGCCTTTCCACAGCCCAGGGCTCACGATCTGTCCTCGTTCTCCACGGCGGAGCAGGCGGGGTCTACACTCCTGGCTGTGAAATCACCAAGCTTGGCAGACACCTGGCCACATTGGCCTCCTCCTTCCGGGGGACGTGTCCCACTTTCGGCAGCATCCCCGTGGGGCTGTCTCTCCTGGCATGGATCTGAGATGGTGCTGGACTCCCTTGGCAGGTCAGTGAAGAGGTTCTGGAGATAGCTGGAGAAGCTGCTGTCCTTGCTAGGTGGTAGGGGGGTTGTCTTCTCCTGGAGGGAGGCTGTTTGAGCCTTCGAGGCCACCTCTGGAAGAGGGGGAACCGCTGGCGCTGATTTGGGAGGCTCTCTGGACTTTTCATACTCCTTTTCCCAGTCTTCTCCTCCTTGGGAAGCTGGGAGGTTGGGTTGGGAAGACGTGGCTTCCTCCAAGACACTCCCTTGGGCAGCGGACCCCTTGTAATCCTCCTCCCAATCTTCCCTAGCGGCTTTGGCTGGCTCCATTTCCTCTGCTCCAGAGCCCCGTCTCTGCGGCCATCCGCTAGACCATCTCTTGGACTCTGGGGTGCCCCACGGGCGGCCATCTTGGTTCCGCTTCCGGGGTGCATAAGCTGAGTCTTGGGCTCTTCCTGGGCCATTGCGTGAACCCCCAAGACCTGCCTTCCATGGGGCGGAGTCCACCTCGCCCCGCGGCTTCCCACCCCCCCAGGGTCGATTGAAATCTTTCTGCCCACCAGCTCTCCGATTCTCACCCCAGCCCCTTGGCGACGCAGACCCACGCTGATCCCATCTTGGAGAGCAGTTCTGCCCATCGGCACGGCCCCTGGACGCCTCTTGGGAACAGCTAATGCTGCTCTGCCCCATGGCGCCACCCCCACAGCACCCCACCCAAGCCTGCCGGGCGCCATTGGGCTGCGGGGGGTTGGCACACGCCGGCTGGGGGCTGCAACAGTAGTGTGGGTGGCACCTGCTGCCTAGTACAAGTGGCGTAGGGCCACCGTGGCCTGTGGCCAATGGCCCTTGGCAGCCAGAGAGGGGCGTCTGGGTCCTGGCCATGCAGGCCCCCAGGAGGGCGCTGTTGAGTAGGTAGGAGAGGGCATCCAGACGGACAGGGACTGTGATGGAGGAGAGGCCCCCGGTGGATGGGTGATCCAGGGTCCAAGCTGTGTCAGAGATGGGGCTGGGGTAGGAGGGCACAATGGGCAGCGTCTCCAGCATGGCCTGGTTCGAGGCGGGTGGCCCTGTGGGGCTGGGCTCTCTGGGCTTGAGGGAGCTGTGGGGGGAACAGAAAAGAGAGTCAGAGACAGAGACAGAGAGACCACCCTGTCCAACAGGAGATGGGAATTCTGGAGGGGGGGTCTGTAGAGAAAGGGGCAGTGGTCTGTATGGGGGTTCGTGAGGCATATGAATTTTGGGGGACTCTATCTGTGGGGTGAGCAGAGGGTCCAAGTATGTGTAGGATTTGGGTGGGTTGTGGGGATAGGATGGCGTTTCCCTGTGGGGACCGGAGGGGGGTTCCTGGCTAAGGGGGATGGCAGATGGGGTGTTTGTGGAGGAGGTGGCCTGGCTGGGTGGGTCTGGAGGAGGGACGTCTATGAAGCTGGAAGGGGGGGTTCCCATGTGGGGCAGTGGAGTGGGGATCTATGGGGCTGGATGGGGGTTCCGATGGGGGGCAGGAAGATCTCTGGGGATGGAGGGGAGGGGAGGGAAGGGTCCCATGGGGGGGGTCTATGGGGCTGGAAGTGGGTTCCCATGGGGGGCAGGTGGTCCATGGTTGGGAAGTCTATGGGGTGGAGGGGGGGTCCCATGCAGGGCAGGGAGTCCCTGGCTGGGTGTCTATGGGGCTGGAGAGGGGATCCCATTGGGAGGTCTATAAGGCTGAAAGCAGGTTCCCATGGGGGTCGGGTGGTCTATGGTTGGGGGGGGTCTATGTGGTGGAGGAGAGGGTCCCGTTGGGGACTGGGGAGTCTATGGGATTGAGGGGGGGGTTCCCATCAGGGACTGGAGGTTTATTGGGTGCAGGGGGGGTCCCACGGGTGACTGTGGGGTTTATGGGGTGGAGGGGGGGTCCCATGGAGGGGTCTATGGGGTGGAGGGGGGTCCCATGTAGGGCAGGGACTCCCTGGTTGGGGGTCTATGTGGTGGAGGGGGTCCTGTTGGGGACTGGGGGGGTCTATGGGGTGGAGGGGGGTCCTATGAGGGAGTGGAGGTTTACTGGGTGCAGGGGGGTCCCATGGGTGACTGTGGGGTTTATGGGGTGGAGGGGGACAAATGGAGGGGTCTATGGGGTGGAGGGGGGTCCCATGTAGGGCAGGGACTCCCTGGTTGGGGGTCTATGTGGTGGAGGAGGGGGTCATGTTGGGGACTGGGGGGTCTATGGGGTGGAGGGGGATCCTACGAGGGAGTGGAGGTTTACTGGGTGCAGGGGGGTCCCATGGGTGACTGTGGGGTTTATGGGGCGGAGGGGGTCCCATAGGGGAGTTTGGGGGGCCTATGGGCTGGAGGGCAGCGCCCCGCCCCTCACCCCGCGCTCTGGGCGGCCCCGCTCGGCCTCTCCATGACCGGTGATGTCGCGGCTCCGCACGCAGCAGAAACGCACTCAGAGGCCGGGCCGGCTTGCGATACGGCGGGGCCGGGACTGGGGGCGTAGTCTCGGTAGGAAGAAAAGAGGCGGGGCTTTGAGCGAGATGGGGCGGGGCTTAGAGAAGAGAGGGCGGGGTTTCTTGGGGAAGGGGCGGGGTCTTTGTAGGAAGGGGCAAAGCCTGACAATGAGGGGGAGGGACATAGGTGGGAGCAGACTATGGCTCTCCGGTATGTGGGCGGGGGCTATGCATATCTGGGGCGGGGCTTATACAGATGGGGTGGGGCCTCTAGCTACGCTGGGGAACCGGTCCCCGCACAGTACATGGGGGTCAGGCTCTGGCTGCTCCACCGGCAGCTGCTCCAGCCCCTTGGATAGTCCCCTGGCCCAGCCCCCCCGGTACCCGCCCAGCAGCAGCCATGCCCCTAGTCACTGTACCAGGGCTAGTGCGGGGCAGGACTTATCTGGCTTTTTAGGGGGCAGGGGGAAGGCCAGGATCAGGCCCCCTGGAGTGTGGGGAGAAGGATCGGGACCCCCGGGGAGGGGACTCGAGCCTTGGGCAGGGGTTAAGCCCTTACCTCACAAGAGTGGGGGGTCCAGCATGCAGCAAAGTGGGGCCAGGCTGGAGTGGGGGGTAATTGCACCCCAGTCGCCCCAGCGGAGGGGCGGTGCCCCCCCCGGGGGAATCTCACCCAGAATCCACCTCTTCCCCCCCACACATACAGCCAGGGGTTTCTGGGACACAGGGCAGGGAGGGTTCAAGGGGTCCCACAGCGCCTCCTTCCAGGGGCGCGCCCCTCAGTGCTGGGATTAGCTGTCAGAGGGGAAGAGGAGACCAGGGGCTCGCCCACCAAGCCCCCCAGAAAAACATTCTTGGCTGCCGCCTCCCCGCACTGTCCAGCAGAGGGCGGCAGAGAGCAGCGCTGATTTTTCAATGAAGCCCGGAGGTGAAGGGCTGGGTGCTCACCCTGATGGGACATTGTCAGGGCCTCCCAGAGGATTCAGGGGGACTGGGGCAAAGCAATTTCTGGGGCCCCTTCCATAAAAAAAAATTGCAATACTATAGAATACTATATTCTCATGGGGGCCCCTACGGGGCTCGGGGCCTGGGGCAAATTGCCCCACTTGCCTCCCCACCCCCTGGGCGGCCCTGCATTATGTTTGCCGAGGTGGGGTGGGGGGTCCTGGGGCAGGGCCGGGAAGCCAGGCAGAGATAACACATTGTTGGTAAATGGGCAAAGACGATGTCTCTGATCGGTGTGTGTGCTTTAAGGAGTGTGGAAAAGCCACTGGTTCTCCTGCTTTTCGAACGAGCCGGAGCTGGGCTGTGTGTGTCCAGGGCCGGCTCTGTTTTTTTTGCCGCCCCAGGGGTGGGGGGAGGGCGGCCGGAGCCCTGGGAGGAGGGCGGTGAGCCCCGGCGGGAGCTCCGCTCTCCCCCCTGCGGCCGGGAGGAGGGCGCCGAGGGGGAGGGCGGCCGGAGCCCTGGGAGGAGGGCGGTGAGCCCCGGCGGGAGCTCCGCTCTGCCCCCGGCGGCCAGAGCGCAGGGGGCAGGGCGGCGAGAGGGCGGCGAGCCCCAGCCAGGGCTCGCTGCTCTCCCCCGGCGGCCGGGGGGAGGGCGCCAGGGGGGAGGGCGGCGAGCCCGGCTGTGGCCCTGCTCTCCCCGGGGCTGGAGTGTCGTGCCGCCCCCCTCCAGGTGCCGCCCCAAGCACAAGCTTGGTGGGCTGGTGCCTGGAGCCAGCCCTGTGTGTGTCAACGACAAAGCTGCCAAATCCAGGATCGGGTCCAGCTGCGACTCCGAGCTCTTTGAATCCCGGAACTCCGGCTTTGGGGCTCGATACTCGCCAGTTCCTCCATCTCTCCCCTGGAGGGTCTCCAGCGGCTCGGCGGCGCAGCATCTGCCATGGGTCGTCTGCAATGGAGCAACGTCATCTCAGCACGACGGCCAAGCGGAGGATCTTACTAGAGCTGTGTCCTCCCCGTACCGCTGTACGGCTGCGAAACACGGCCCTGCCGCCGCTCAGACTGGGCACAAAATGCCAACGTCGTATACCGTAAAGTCGAACGACTTCATTCATAACGCAGGTGTTTATGGTCGCTCCGGTCTACAGACAGACGGCGTCTTATGCTTTTCGGCCGTGTCGTGAGAATGCCACAAGACGTTCCAGCAAACGCCGTTCTCTGGGTGGCTTGTACCATCCGGGATAAAATCCCACCAACCAAGGCGTGGCGGTGGCCCAGAGGCAGACCCCCTAGTACATGGGAGCATCAACTCTGTTCCGCTGTTGGACTCTCAGGCTGTCACGGGTGGCGGGTATCGAAGGCAGGGGAAGGCTGAACCTCCCCAAAACTGCCTTGCATGACCCCGCCCATGCCCTGCCCCCAGGCTCCTTTCTGCTTCCCAGTGCTGCGCTGCGGGGGAGGGGGGGCTCTTCCCCCATGGCTGGGGCTAATGAGGGCTGGCCTGTGCTCCGGGGCTGGAGGCCGCTCTGCCTGCCGGGGAGAGCGGGCGTCAACCGCCCGGCGCCCTGGGGCTGGAGGAGCAGGACTGCAACCACCCGTCTGGCACGCAGGGGGGTGCACCACCCATCGGGTGCTCCAGGGCTGGGGGAGGAGGGCTATGCCGCCCACCCAGTGCGCTGTGGTGGGAGCCAGGTGTCCTGGGCCTGAGAGGGGGCCTCTGGGCTTCAGCGGGAGGGACAGGGCCTTGGGCAGAAGTGGCAGGCCAGGGGCTAGCCTCCCCGAGTCTGCTTTTTTTTTTTTTTAATAGAATATCAGGATTAGAAGGGACCTCAGGAGGTCATCTAGTCCAACCCCCCCTGCTCAAAGCAGGACTAATCCCCAGACAGATTTTTACCCCAGTTCCCTAAATGGCCCCCTCAAGGATTGAACTCACAACCCTGGGTTTAGCAGGCCAATGCTCAAACCACGGAGCTATCCCTCCCTCCATGCAGGCTGTCAAGCCCTTGTGGCCCCGCAGGAACAGACCAAATGGCGAACAATCGCTATGGCCGACCGCTCGGCTAAGTGCTGAAGTAAGTTGCTTGGGTCGCACTCGCTGCATTTTTCTTTGTCTTAAAACCATGCTGTGGGATATTGGCGGTGGCTGTATAGTCTTGCTAGGAAGGAAGCAAACCATCCATCCGGTGCCTGGGTGAGCGGCTGGTATGGATAAGGCATTGCTATGTGTATGTTCAGTTACAGAGACTGTATGGCTGGTGTCTCCGTGAGTTGCTAGCCATTGCTCCCCCAGGAAAGGAGATAGGCTTGTCCTGGCTACCAGTCACTGTTGCAGCATGCCGAGTGGTGCCTGAGGGCCTGGTTCCATCTGCTGAGGCCGTATGTGGGTTTAGAATGTGTTACAAGTCGCCGTCTAGTGGCTGGGCCACATGGGGATAACAGCCTACTACTGTGACAGCTATTGGAGATGCACTTCCAGCGCTGCAGGTCCCGGGTTGGATCCCCGCTGACTGTCCGTGTATCTGTCTGGCTGCAGGAGTGCCGGTGCTGCACCTCATCGCCACCCCCTTCCCGTGGGTCTGGCACACGATGGAGGACACGGAGCAGAACCTGCACCCCCCGACCGTGGAGAACCTCTGCAAGATCCTGGCTGCCTTCCTGGCCGAGTACCTGTGGCTGTGACTGCTCAGAGCCTCCCCTGGCGAGGGGACCAACCTCTCCCTGGGCCTCGCGGGATCCTTCGCCCCTCCTGGGCCGAGCTCCATGGGGCCAGTGGCCAAAACACCCCAGGGACCAGGCAAGGCGGCTTGGGGGGCCCGGGGTGTCGCAGCCCCGCAGGGGCCGGGGAAGCTGTTACGATGGTGGCGTCTCAGAGAGGACGGGAAGGGAGATTTTGCTGAGACTCTACCTGGGCCAGGGTCGGGGGCTGCAGCGGGGCTGGGGACGGCCCTCTTACTTTAGCCCCTGGAGGTCTCACTCTCTGAAGAGCCTGAGGGCCTGGGCTGGGCCTTCCCTTGTGGGCTTTCCCCCATTCTCTGGAGCTCCAGCCCCCGGGGCCTGGACTAGCCTCCTCCCAGCGAGGAGCCTGGATCCCAGCTGGTCAAGTCCCCCGGGGCCCACGGCTCAGAAGCAGGAATAACTGGGCTGAACCCGGACTGTGCCGGGGGCAGGACACCGGGGGCTGTGGGGGGTCCAGGCCTGCGCTATCTGCAGCGCGGCCTCCAGCTGCTGCTCCCGTTTCTGGGGCCCGTTCAGTCCTGGGGGCACCGGGCTCCCAGCCTCGCTCGGGGGCTGCTCCACAGTGACTCTGGTAACAAAGAGCTGCCCCATCGGGGCTGCTGCCCCCTCCCCATAGCGCCCCTCACGCTGGGCAGCCCTGGGCACTGCGGGGCTGGGACACTGCTGCTGGCATGGCTGTTTCCTCCGCTCCAGCCCCCTCCCGCCGGTCTCCAGCCGCAGCCCCAGCTCCCATCACCAGGAGCCAACCCCAGCTCCCCTCCCCTTCCTGCCGGGCCTGTCTGTGTGTAACCCGTGCAGAACCAGCGCCCCCTGGTTTCCCTCCATCTCCTCCCTCTGGACTGAGAGGCAGCACCGCCTAGTGGGCAGAGCCCTTGACTGCAGCCCTTGGGTCTGTTCCATGCTCTGCCATTGACTGGCTCTGTGAGCTTGGGTAAAACCCTTTCCCCTCCCTGTGCCTCAGTTTCCCCTCCCACCCTGTGTCTAGTTAGACGGTGAGCTCTTTAGGGCAGGGACTGTCTGTCTCATGCTCTGTGTGTACAGCACCTAGCGTAGTGGGGCCTCTTAGTGCCACTCTGACAGACCATAATCTCACCCTCTGAGCTCTCCCAGCCCAGCGGTGGGGAGTGGTTATGCTTTAACAGGAGATGAAATGATTCACGGTGCTTCTTCTTTTCACGTGCTAGAAGCTGGTTTATTGTCACTGCTCAGACGCTCCCAAGCAAAGCAAGCGCTAAGCCGCAGGGGCGCTGGGTTAGAGGCAAATCGCACTTGAATTAAAACCCCCTTTGTGGGACTCTGCGAACCACCCGCCGAGTCCTTCCCAGGCACCTGCCGCGTGAAGATCCAAACACTTCACCCCCCCTCGGTGAGAGGCTGGCGGGAATGGACTGTCGGGGCGAAAGGGGCTGGGGCTGAAACTTTTGAGAGCCAGCCCCTGCGGGGGCCAGGCCGAGCTGCGGGTCAGGGCTCGGGGACACTGGGGTTCTGTAGCAGGGTGGTTACGCCGCTCCTGCCCTGAAGGGCTCAAGACAGCCCTAGGACAGGGCAGTGGCTGGGAGAAAGCTGCTATTACGCTGATTGGGGAAGCAGTCTTAGCTGGGGGCCACGCCCCAGTCAGGCCACAGCTGGCCTGTATATAAAGGCTGTGAGCCAGTGGCCTAGAAGTCTCTCTCCAGGCTGGGAGAGAGCAGGGCTTGGCTGCTTGCAGAAAGGGGACTGGCAGTGAAGTAGGGCTGGGGCGCTCTAGGCTGGCAATTCCCCAGGCTGCAGGGCCTTGTCCAAGGCCCCAGAGGTACCGGGTTGCAGAGAAAGGCAGCAGGTCCCAAAACCCCTTGTCTGTGATGAGTGGCTTATACTGCAGTCTGCCCCAGGGAGCGGGGCTAGTTGGTGACTGGCAGTTGCCTATGACTGAGGCGAGGTGGGGAGAGGGGGTAGGAGTTCCCTAGGGAGGGGAGACCTTGAGACGGAGGGGTGTACTGCCAGGGGCAGCACCCCAGAGAATGGCGCACCGGAGTCCTGGGAGAGACACGGGGGACGAAGCAGCAGTGGGACACCAGCCTGCAGAGGGCACTATGGAGGCTGGAAATGCTAATTCCCAGAGATGACCAGCAGGAGGTGCCACAGGGGTGAGTCCCGCGTCGCTACAGGTTCCCTTTCTAGGGTGGGGTAAATAGTGACCAATTTCTGGGGGAGTCCAGATGAATTTCGCTGCAGATGTCAGGGGGCTGGGGGCAGAGGAGGGTCTGACTCTGGAATTGAGAATTGCTCAGACGTTTAACACGGGAATGGAAGCGACATTCCCTGAGCTGCCCAGGGATTGGCAGGGCCATCGCCACGGAGCTCAGCTGAGGATTGGCCCCACCCCCTGGATGCTGTCAGACCCTGGGCCTGGCTGTGTGTGGAGCCGGGCTGAGCCGCCGTGCCCGTTCCGGGCGGGAGCGAGGGGCTAAGCCTGGCCTCTGCCGAAGGAAGCCACCTGGGTGGGTCCAAGGCACCATTAGAAATCTGAGCCCTGGGGTGAGGGAGGGCAGCAGAGCCCAGGGGAGACGGGAGCGTAACCCCAACTCTCAGATCCCTGCTCTCCAGGCCCCAGGAGGCAGCAGATGGGCGGGAAGCGCGAGGCTGCCCCCTGCTGGGGGACGGAGGTGCTGCTTGGGCAGGCAGAAGCTGCAGGCAGGGTCAGGGGCTGCCCCGAGGCTGCAGGGACTCAGGCTTTGAACCTGGGCCACTGTCTGATAACCTTGTAGAGGGCGTTCCCGGGGCAGTCGGTCGGGTTCACGTTGCGATGCCCCTTCAGGAAGTAGCTGCGGCTCAGGAAGCCCTTGGAGACGGCGCATTGGATCAGTCTCTTGGCGGCGTTCAGGGCGGCGTTGTTGGGGACTCTGCCTGCAGGACAGAGCAGCCCCCTGTTAATCTCACCCTGGCCCCTCTCTGCTGCCCAGGGGACGTGACTGTGGCCTGAATAAATAACCCCCCTCTTCCCACGCTCTCCATTGGCCACGTTGATGTCACTCCCTCCTCCCACCCCGCATTCAGTATTGCATCTCCCTTCTGCACCGCTGCATTTGCTTACCAAGGTCCCTCCCCCACCCCTATTCTGGCCCAGTGCCCCCGCCTGGTACCCCATGGAGGGGGAAGGGGAACTCCACAGGGGTGAAGCCCAGCGGGATGGTGGTGAGGCCAGCTGGGTGTCAGGTCTGCAGGGGAGAGCAGGTGTGGGAGGGAGCCCTGCAGGAGGGATTCCCAGCCCCCCTCGGGGCCTAGCTGGGGAAATCCATACAGACGGGACCCACGTACTGGAGAAGCTGCCCAGGAAGCTGAATCCCAGCGACTTATGGTTCCAGTTCTTGGCGTGGGCCCCTACGGTGCTCCAGCCTCTGCCCTCGTAGACGTTGCCGTCCTCGCCGATCAGGAAGCTGCAGGCAGAGCACAGTGTGAGACCCGCACAGGCACGTCGGCCGCAGCCTCCCCTCCCCATCGCTCCCGGCAGCTCCCCCAGGGTCGTCGCTGGCCCTGCCCGGGTTTGAACCTGGGACCCTCGGAGCTAGAAACTCAATCCTCGGCCATGGAGGTAAAGACCAACTGAGGAAAGGGACTGGATTGGTGGGGTCCTAACCTGTATTGCACTGTTTGGCCATTAGGTGGCGCTGTGTGTAACACCCCTTATGGAAGCAGCCCTGGGCCCCAGCTGGGGGGCGAGCGAGGGCTGTAGCCAGCCCAGATGTGGGGCAGGAGAACAGGGCTGGGACCCGCCGCCCTGCGGGAAATTCCCAGCTGGGTTTCCATCCCCCGACGTCGCCATCTCAAAACATTTCACGGAGCAAAATCTCCGGCCAGGTTTTCGTTGCGGGGCATCAGGCCGACCCCAGGGAAAGGCGTCGATAACGCCGGCATGGGGCGGTGTCACAGACGAGCAGGGCGCAGGCCGCGCGATGTCTGTCGGCTGAGCTCCTGGCACAACCCAGGGGCTCCCTCCGGCCCTCCATCCCCCCACCAGCTCCATGACTGCCCCCTTCCCATACCCCACTCTTCAGAGAGAAAGCGCCGACGCTCTGTTGCATCCAGTGAGATGGTCAGACTGTCAGTGGCTCACACGGAGAGGAAAAGGGGAGGGAAGATGGGTGCACACACTCCTAGACCCAGGTAGCCTCCTCGCCGGACGATGCCAGGCCGAGTCAACCTACATGGGTCGGATCTCCTAAAAGATCCTCTAGTTACCGGGCTTGCGTTAGAGTAGTTCTGGTCACGAGCCAAAAGACTTCGCAGAGTACTCTGGGCGTCTTCCGGTAACACTCAATTCACACAGTGCACACACACACACACAGACCACACACACACCAAGGCCTTATACCAGGTACTACTCCTGAGTACCTCCAGGTACTATTCCCAAGTACCTCGATGCATCACTTGAGGCGGTAAAAACCCCTCTTGAGGCGGTAACAACCCCTCAACACAGGTGCAAACCCTATGCACCTAGCATATGCTTACAGGGGGCGGCAAACAATTCCCCTATTACGCCGCTCAGCATCTGACCTTGCTGCACAGTCAATAAGTTCGGCTGGCGTGAGCCCAACAGGGGCAGACGGCCCCATGGACAGTCCTCCTCCGACACCCCAATAGAGATTTCAAAAGGTCTCTTACCTCTATTGTGGCGCCATGGGGTTCGAAGGGGAACGATCCGTAGCAGCTGCCGTTGCCTCAGTGGGCGTTGCCATCCCGGACGAGCCCCCAAATTGTTGGAGAAAAACTGAGTTCTCACTATTTTGTTAGGTACAACAAGTCAGATGTTTTATTAACTCTCACATGTGCAGAGGAGAGAGCAAACAGGTCTCTCTCCGGTAACTAATTACAGCAAGCATTTATACCTTTCATTACAGAAATAATGAGAGACAGCAGCATTTTTGTTTATACATAGGCCATCTTGATATCTCATTTCCTCAGTTGTTTTGACTCTTGCCAACATACAATTATTTTCTATACCTTATCTACCCAAGGTCTTCTACACTTTATCTATGCTGAGGTCATCATAACTTCTTACACAGTTCTTTCTCACCCGCCTCACACAATCCTCGCTTCTACAAATCTCGCGTTAACAGGGTTACAGTTAGCCTGACTCTTGCTAACAAACGTCATGCATTACAGTTCTCTTCTGTCAGTTCTTTTCTCTGCTTCCACAAGGGACTCCCTCAGCCCCCTCCCAATCTCCCCCTGCCAGGGGCTCTGTGCCCCCACCCCCCTCCCCTTATGCCAGGGTCCCATTCTCACCCCCTGCCAGGGGCGGTCTGTGCCTCCCATTCCGTCCAGCTGGGGCTCTGAGCGCCCCCTCCCCAATACCTTCCTTTCAGCCAAAAATATTAAATATAAAAATCAAATCTCTTCTGTGGAGAATCCCCCCCCCTACCCCCAGCTCTACCCCGAGTGTGGTCTCTGCTGCCCCCCTGTGGATGCTTGTGGGCAGTGGCCCCAAGTCTCCCCCATAGCTGTGGCGAGGCCCCCACCCTGCCCCGCTCACTTGTAGCCGATGTCGGACCAGCCGTTTGAGTCCATGTGATAGTTCTGGATGCCCCTGACCTGCCGGCTGCAGGAGGCCTGTGAGGTGCAGGGATTCCCTTCCGTGTGGTGGATGATGACGAAGGGCACTGGGGTCCTCAGCCGGACCCTGTTTTTTGGGGCCCGGGCCCCCCATTGGGAGCGAGAGACGATGCGGGGGCAGCCTGTGCCATGCGGGGGAGGGGAGAAAGGGCTGGATTAATGTGGGTGCCCCCCACCTGCCCCAGCCCACGCAGCAGGATCGGGCCCAGGGCTGGTGCTCTGAGTGGGGCCGTGGCAAGGGGGTGGGGCCAGCAAAGGCCGTGCACGGCGCAGGAGGGACGCGCAGCCCTGCGTTAAATGAGACGGGGCTGGGGAGAGGCCTGACCGGGAGCCTGCTCGCCGTGCAGCAGCACCCGCCACTGGCAGCAAAGGGGTGAACGGGGAGCCAGGCCAGGCTGGAGGGAGGCCAAGCAAGGGCTGGCCTGGAGAACGTGGGTGGGGCTGGTGCTCCGAACTCACCCTGGGCGGGGGAAGCTCCCGCCCAGGGTGTGCGGCTCAGCGACCGTCTGTCTCCTCTGCCCCCTCCGGTCACTTGCAGCCCTCCAGCCTGTCCCCTCTGCTCTGCAGCCTTTCCGCTCTCTCTCTGTCCCTGATTCTTCTGCTGGGTCCCTTCAGAGAGGGGCGGCCAGGACAGACCCCGATGTCCCAGAAACTGGAAGGTCAGAACATCTGACCCTGAGAAAAGGAATTCATTGCCACAGTATGTTGCTGAGGCCAAGTGCAGGATCCATTAAAGGCGTGCGACACTCTGGGATCGGCTCCCCGTGGGCAGGGCCAGGGGCCTCGTCCCGTGGGCCGATGAACAGTAGGGCTCTGGGGAATGGGCGGCAGGGGACGACCCAGCCCTGCCTTGCGGAGGGATGGGCTGGACGGGAGCCGAGGGACAGTTCCTGGTCTGCAGGGGCAGGTCCAGCCCAGGCACCAGGCCAGGGGGTGGGTTGGTCGGGTGCCTCCATCGTTAATTTCCCACTCCTGCGTTTCCGCCCCCTGGGTTCTGCGCTGCATCAGGGATTCCCAGCCCTGCCCCCCACCCCCGGCCCGGGGGATCCGAACTCACCGAGCGCCGCGGCGCAGAGCGCTGAGAGCAACACGACCCGCGTCAGCAGCAGCATCTTCCCCTCGCTTGACCCTGTGGGGACACGCGCCTGTCACAGCCGCCTGCCACCCCCAGGAGGGGGCGCTGCTGGGCTGGAGCCAAACACCCCCAGAGCTCCTGGGTAGCAGATCCCCCTGCGCTCCGGCTCCCTGGGCTCCAAGCCCAGCCTGTCGCCTGAGGGCAGTGTCCCAGCCCTGCCCAGACCCCCCTTTCCCCCGAGCTCCCCGGGTCCCCATGGCAGCCCCTTGAGCTGCAGGCTTGGCGCTGGCCCCGGCTGTACTAACACTGCCCAGCTGGGGCTATGGGGAGAAGAGCCGGGCTGGGGGCAGAGCTGGGCCATGGAGACCGGCGCCCTGTGGGGTGCAGAGGGGGGCTGGCATGTGCCCACCTGGATTCCTGCAGAGCTGGACAGAGTGAGCTCCGGGCACCGGCACCTGCTGCTCTCTATAAGCGCCTGGGAGGATGATGAGGGGTGGGGCCAGGTAGTTGGTCAATAAACCGTCGTGCCGATGCTGGCGGGAGCCCCAGCCACTGGGGGGGTGGGGATTTCACCAGGGCTGCGGTTGCTTAAGACCAAGCCGGGCTCTTGCAGCAGGGGTCAGGGGTCTGTAGCAATACCAGGGCCAACAGACTGTGCTCCGTGGGCTGGGGTGGGGTGTGCTTGTGCTGGCTGCTGGAATGTGGTTACATAGTCAGTGTGTTTCAGCAATACCGGTGCCGAGTTTGTGTGCCGGACACTGACTTGCAGGCAAGCCTCTGCGGTTGACAGGGCCTGACTGGAGGGAGTTTGGGTGCGGGAGGGAGCTCAGGGCAGGGGCTTGGGGCATGGGAGGGAGTTCGGGGTGTGGGCTCTGGGAAGCGCTTACCTCAGGTGGCACCTGGGAAGCTGTCAGCATTACGCTCTGTCTCCTAGGTGGCGGCGTGGCCAGGCGGCTCTGCGTGCTGCCCCTGCCTGCAGGTGCTGTCCCCCTGCAGTTCCTGGGCAATGGGAGATGCGGAGCCGGCGCTGAGGGTGGGGAGAGCAGCGCACAGAGCTCCCGTGGCCGCCCCTAAACCTAGAAGCCAAAGGGAGATGCCAGCAGCTTCCTGGGAGCTGAGTGGAGCCGGGCAGCCAGGTGGATTTTTAATGGCCCGGTCAGCAGTGCTGACCAGAGTGGCCAGGATCCCTTTTCAACCCAGCGTTCCGCTCAAAAACTGAACACCTGGCAACCCTTGCGTGGGGAAAAGGGTAGAGGAGCGCCAGGCGCTGTGAGCCTCATGGCACAGCGGGTGGGGGTGGCTGTAGCCGCCCCAGGCTAGGTGATGACCGGAGCTTCGTCATTGTCCCTTCCTCAGCTACACGGTGTCAGTGCTCAGGGCAACTGCACTGGTCCTGCCCCTCTGTGGGCCAGCCAGGCACCCACCCTGCACTCTTGGCATGCCTGCTGGCATCTCTCGTGGACGGGGACTCGCCTTGCTCTCCCTCCTGCCAGGTACTCCAGGCTGCCCGGTTTCCTGCTTGCACTGTGCTATCCCCAGCAAGTCAGACTGGCCAAGCCGGCCGCTTTCCTACCCCCTCAGAGGCAACAAGCCCTGTGAGCCCCACAGCTCCGGCCCTGCCCAGCTCCCCCCAAACACCTCAGTGGTTACGGTGCCAGCAGTGCCAAGAACACGTGTTAAACCAATCAGTGAACCCACCCGCCTGCTAATGAGTTTTCCAAGATCCCCCTTCTCTTGGCCGGCTGTTCATGGGCATTTCTCTCACCCAGTCCGATGCAGCCTGGAGCTAACTGAGGGGTCTGTTTTCTCCCCCCCCTCCCCCCGCCCCATCTGCTTTCAGAGCCCTAATAGTACCCCGAAAGCACAGAAGAGGGGTTACCTGGCAACACCCACACCCAGCCCCCAACCCTTCTCGGGGCTGTTACCAGCTTTGCCAGTTACTTTGGGGTACGCTCATTTATGAGGGTTACTCTTCTGGGTGGGGGGGTGTTCTGTACTTCTATCAATGTACTGCTTGTGTCACTCGTGTTCTCATACAGAGCTTAACTTCTCCCTGCTGCGAGTTCCCTCCCACTGGAGCCGACCTGCAGGGCCTCGGTTCTTCCAGCCCCAGACTCTCACATATTAACAGAGTGCATCTGAGAGCAGCAGGTTAATCATGTCCTAGGGTCAGCACGTCTCTATCCCCACTTTCCCGTTACAATTGTTCTGGTCGTAACCCACTTGATGAGGAAACCCCACAGGATTTTGGGGTGCTGCAGGGATCTTTTGGCTTGGGTATGAGGAGCGTTGAGCAGAGCGAATGAGGAAACCCCCCGCGAAAAAAACATCCGTGAGGGGGGAGAAAGAGAGAAAGAAGCAACCAGCTTAATCATGAAAGTTATATATTGCCAGGTAATAACCATAAGGAGCCAAACAAAACAGTTATAATATTAAATCTAACTTAAACTTGATTATAAAAGTCAAGTTTAGAAAACTATAACTGATCCCACAAGTCAGGGTCAGAAGGCTATACAGTACCGAGAGAGAGAGCTGGGTTCTCACCAGTCCATGAAGCTTGACTCGATTGGGGGTCCCAGGTGATGGTGGTAGCTGAGGGTCCGGAGTGCTGGAGACAGGCAGAGCCCCCAGCACGATCAGTCAGGAGAAGATGACATCCCAATGGAACTGATGCAGATGTTGGATCCGGGCATCAGAACACTGACTGGAGCAGGGCTAGGATGTTTTGTAGAGAAACAACAATGGTTCAAGGGAGAACAGTAGATTTGTTTGTGTAAACAAGGGAGGATACCAAAGTTGTTTTGTTCAGGCTAGACAATAGGACCTGATCATTCCTGGCTATGGGCGGTGTTCCTTTGAGGGACCTCTCAATGCAATTAGGGAGCTTCAGTATTTTGGATCCCAATAAAGGATTTATTACTAGAATTGGTCTGGTAACTGCTGAGCTGGGTATGGGCAGGCCTGGGTTCATTAACACCTGGAGCAGAGATTTCCCCCATCATGCAGTGCGTCCCTGCTTTTCTGGTCCCAGAGTTCTGTGCGGTTCTTGCCTTGGAATCTGTTCTCCATTCTGTATGCTAATAGGGATGCCTCCCTGGCCCATCTTCGATGCAAATGAGGCCAGGGGAGTTTCCTTAATCCTGTCACCCTTGTCCCAGAGGCTTAGGTATGTCTCCCACGGCCTTTCCCTTGCTTTTTGTAAGTCTTTCTTCTGATGCAGATTTTGGTTCAAGCAAAGGCTGGGGGGTGGGGGGAGACGGTCTTTCATGAGTCAGACAGCTGGGTACTGTGCCCTGGTTCCCCAGGAACACAGAGCGGCTTGGTAACAGGCCTGCCCAGAGATCTGGGCAGTGGCAGAGCGAAGGGTTCTGCGCTGGGAACATCAACCCACATTTCCCCCCCGGGGGGGGGCGTTTGAGAGGCATCGCGACATAAGGTTAATGACAGTCTCGGCAGTGCCAGGATCTCTCCATCCAGTGCGTGTCTCCCCTGAACTCCCACCTGCTGCTCCTGGAGCCGATGGAGCTGCCCACCGAAGGGAGCATCATGACACGTGGAGGGTGGTTTGGGGTGTGAACACTCAGCGTCCGTATCCTATGCCAGCATAGCGCTGCTGGGTGACCCCTCACTCCGGAGGCTCAGTCACATGGGGAACGCTGTGGGTGCGGGGTGCAGCCGGCCTTCCCAGCACTGCGCCGGGACTTAAGGGCAACCCCAGGCAAAACAAGCCCGGGGGCCACATATGGCACATGGCTCTGTCTCGCCCACCACAGAGTTTCTCAGGGTGGTGTCCCCCCCGCCCAGGTGTGGGTCTCAGCTTGGGCCCGATCCCCGTCCTCCGCTCCCGTTCCAGCCCTGTTAGGTTTTCTATCAAACCCTAGCTCACTATCTGCACATTGGTTGGCCTGTAACCACAGCTGGGAAACATCTCGGGGAGTTTTGCTATTAACCCTGATTTCAGGTCATGGGGGCAGTGTTTATAGAAGTGTCACACTAATGATTTTGGTTAGGAGAGGGTTAATATTACAGCTTCCTTCTCGGAGTTGTCTCTGGATCTCCCATTGGGCTGAGTTGGGTTTAATCCCAATGCCATGGCCCCGCAGCGCCTCGTCTCTGTCTGTGCCGGGGGGCGGGCGGGAGGGGTTCTGCTCAGTCAGCACCAGTGTGTGATATGTGGATACTTGGCCATGTGGGGACTTCCCATCTGCCACCCAGAGCTGGGAACAGAACCCAGGAGTCCTGGCTCCCAGCCCCTCCTGCTCTAACCACTGCACCCCACTCCCCTCCCAGACCTGAGAAGAGAACCCAGGAGTCCAAGTTCCCTGTTCCCTGCTCTCACCACTGAGTTCATTTCCTACCGGCCATGGAGCAGCTCTCACTAGGTGCTGACGCGGCCCCTCCTGCCCTTGGCTGGATCCCCCCAGTGACCTAGAGGTGACAGTTCAAGCTCCGGACCCGCCTCTGGGGAGCGACGCTGATTTCCACCAGCTCAGAAGATGGGCCTGACAAACCCTGTCTTGTTCCTTCCCCAGCTCCTCCCATCTCACCCCTCCACCCCCCCCCCCCAGGTCTCTAAAAATTCCTGGTATTAAAAATCGGGGTGGAAGATTCCCGGTGCGTCCATTATTGTATTTGTTACAATCAGGTAATTTATTTTTTTTTTCCAGTTCATTAAAATCAGTTAAACTCTGACAACAGTCGACAGTGGAAATTCACTGAGGGGACGTTGCCTTCGAAGAAGAAAAGCAAAGCGCAATGGTGCGAAGAAGGTGATCGTTGCCGTCCCCAGGGGAGTTGGGCACCTAAATGCCTGTGAGGATTGGGACTGAAATCTTGATCCCGTTGCCAGTGCAGGGGATGCTGCCCGAGCAATTGGGGACCAATGAAAGGAGCTGGAGGAAGCGGCTGTCGTGCGGACAGAGGGGGTGTCTGCGTTTTCCCGGCTTGTCGGTTTGTGATCTTTAGGTTTAAAGAAAAAAAGATCGGACCAAATCTTGTGCTTTGCTCACTGAAAGCTGCGGCTTCCTCTGCCCCCCACATAACCGTTCTGGCGGCAGGATGCCGGGATCTCCGAGAGGGGGAGGACGGGGTGAGGAATGTCACTGCGGAGGGGGCAAGGGGCAGTTGCTTAAGACAGAGGCAGGGTCTTGCACCAGGGCTCACATGTGTGGAGCAATACCGGGAGTGGCTGTTTTGGGGTCAAGAGAACCTGGGAAGGAAGTGGAGCAGGAGGCTTTTGCTGCAGAGTTGGAAGGAAATTACCCAAACCTCTTTGAAATTACAAGTGAAACAAACTCTGGGGATTTGAAATTGTCACCTGGCTCTGACGCTTCTTGGTGGGTTTCTGGGTCGTTGCTGAGCTGAGCCGGACACACCCCGGTGAAGGGCACTGTAGCCGTGGTGGGAGGGAGTGTGGCCCAGTGGGTAGAGCAATGGTGTGGCACTCAGGAGCCCTCTGTATAGTTACTGGCCTGCAGGGTGACCGTGGACAGGTGACCCCGTTCTGTGCCTCAGTTTCCCCATGTATAAGAGGTGGATAATGGTTCTTTATGAAGCACTCTGAGCTCTGCTGGTGAAAAGCGCGGTGAGAGAGCTGGGTATTACTTACACCTGCTGAGGATGGGGCCTGACAGACGTTGTCTTATTGCTAATTCCCTGGCCCCTCCCGTTTCATACCCACAGCCTATTCTTATTATTATGCAGATGGGAAGATTCCCTGCGCTTTCCTTTTCATTTGTTTAAAATCGGGGCAGTTCTTTCAGTGCGTTTAGCTCCGTGGCTCCAGAACAGGGAATAATCCCCCGGGGCATTTCACTGGATGGCACCTGAAGTTAAAAACGCTTTTATGGGGCAGCAGAAAAACAGAACATGCCAAAGGGCGACCTTGAAACTAGCCAGACCCTTCCCTCTGTGTGCCCTGGGCATGCTGGGGAATCACAGTCTGTATCCCCGTGGCTGGGAGAGGGGCCAACGGAGCAGACGGGAAATGACACCGGGATGACAGATCTCTAGGAGCTCGAGGCCCAGCTGAGATCTAAACTCCAGACCTGGGCCTGGAGCCTGACAGCTGCGGCTGGGCTCTGTAGCCAAGCCCCCAGGTTCCACCTCCTAACCAGAGACCGCGCCCAGCTGCTCCAGTACAGCCGGCAGATCCCAGGCCAGGCTGGCGTGGCAGCGCCACAGGAACGTGGATCTGCTACATGGATGCCGCTGGGATCTGCCGAGCTTTGCCCCCAAGCGAGGGCAGCCAATGTTAAAAAGGCCCCTGACTGACCCTGGCTCAAAGCTGTGGGGCTCAAACCATGTGTGGGGCTGGGAAGCAGGACTTCTGGGTTGCAGTCCCAGCTCTAGGAAGGGAGCGGGGGATTAGAAGTTGTTGGGGGAGGCCTGGCGTCCCGGATGCCAGGGTTCTATTTCTGGCTCTGACAGAGCCGGGGGGCCCTAGTGGTTAGGGTCGGACCCTCTCAAAGTCAGGCGTTTCTTGTGAGTTTCTGCTGGGCAGGGCCCTCTCCGTGCTGCAAAATCCTAGCAACCCAGCGCCCTGCCCGGATCCTGCCATACGTTGGGGCTCGCCAAGTTGTTCCTCCATTTGCTCATTTAATGTAGTGCCCTGACAGGGGCAGCTGGGCAGCCGGTCGCCCTGTGCCCCCATTTATTCAGATGCAGCAACAGGGTCACCGCTGCCCATCCGTCCCCACAGAGGAGCAGTCGGTGCTGCCCCAAAGTGGGTTTCTGCTCCCTCCATTCTCAGCTGCGTCAGGGATTCCCAGACCTGCCCCCTTCCCTGGCCCGGGGGATCCGAACTCACCGAGTGCCGCGGCGCAGAGCGCTGAGAACCACATAACCCACGTCAGCATCCTCCTTCTCCTCTCGCTTGGCCCTGTGGGGAAACGTGCCCATCACAGCCGGTGTGACACCCCCAGGAAGGGGCCATGTTGGGCCGGAGCCAAACACCCCCAGAGCCCCTAGGTAGCAGATCTCCCTGTGCTCCGGCTGCCCTGGGCTCCCAGCCCGGCCTGTTGCCTGAGGGCAGCGTCCCAGCCCTGCCCAAACCCCCCTTTCCTCCGAGCTCCCCGGGTCCCCATGGCAGCCCCTTGAGCTGCAGGCTCGGTGCTGGCCCCGGCTGTACTAACACTGCCCAGCTGGGGCTGTGGGGAGAAGAGCCGGGCTGGGGGGCAGAGCTGGGCCATGGAGACCGGCGCCCTGCGGGGTGCAGAGTGGGGCTGGCATGTGCCCACCTGGATTCCTGCAGAGCTGGGAGGAGAGTGAGCTCCCGGCACCTGCTGCTCTCTATAAGCACCTGCCAGGGCGATGGGGGTGAGGCCAGGTAGTTGGTCAATAAACCGTCGTGTGGATGCTGGCGGGAGCCCAGCCACTGAGGAGGAAGGAGTGTGTGTGTGTGTGTGGGGGGGATTTCACCAGGGGCTGCAGTTGCTGAAGACCAAGCCGGGCTCGTGCAGCAGGGCTCAGGGGTCTGTAGCAGCACCAGGGCCGACAGACTGCGCTTCGAGTGGGAGGGAGCGATTCTGGCCTGGCAGTGCGATCCCGGGGGCAGAACCTTCATCCCAACCTGGGCAAGGCTGGGCACAGAGCACAGCCCGGCCTGGAGAGCTGGGGAACGCCGCAGCAGGGGGACAGCACGTCAGCCACCGTCCGTGCCACCATTTCCTGCTCCGACCGATCCAGACGCGTTGTGTGTCCCAGCTCCCCTGAACTCCAGCTGCAGGGCACTAAGGCAGCACCTGGAGATCCCAACCGAGATCGGCCCCACCGTGCCAGCTGCTGCCCAGACACACAGTGACCGAAATCAGGGCCCGTCATGCCGGGCGCTGCCCAGACACACAGTGACCGAGATTAGGGCTTCATCTCACCAGGTGTTGTTAAGTGCTGAAGGCTGGAATGTCGTTTCCTCAGTAACAGTGTTTAAGATGGCCAGTACTTCTGTTCTTGGAGCTTCAGTGTTATCAACACTAATAGCAGATAAGTCAGCCTGTGAATTCAGCAGACGTCAATGCAACTTATAAAGACCAGACCACGGTCCTAGTGCCCTGGCTCCGTGGTTACAGGTTCACTAACACACAAGTGCCCCGTGGCAAGGAGCGGCTCAGTCAGCGATGGGAATCGCTGCTGTCCCCTGGGCCACACACAGGCTGACAGTGAGGTACCCGAGAGCAATAGACTGAGACAAGCAGCTTCCATCCCACCTTCCGTGTGTCACCACATTTGTCTGTCACCTCCCCTGGGTCCTGAGATCTTGGACAAAACACCCCCTGTTTATTATTTTCTCCAACCATCTTATTTGCACTAAATTGAATGTATTTGTACCACTTACGCTATATTTACATAAATCTCTAGTACCTAGGACACTAGTGACAACGTTGCCGAGTACGTGAACTGCACAGCAAACTTGTCAGCATTTGCTCTAACCCACGGCCTGACTTTGGTTCGCAGCCTCTGGTTCAGGCCTCAAATCTTGCCCCAGGCCCAGTACTCCAGGCTCTCTGTGCTACCCCGGTCGCTGCAGACACACGGTGACCGAGATCGGGAGCAGGGAAGGGATCTGAGCCCACAGCTCCCACCTAGTGGTCAGGCGAGGGCATGACAGGCGCTCTTTGTCTTGGTGCCCCCCTGTTGGTAGCCAGTCCCACCCTGTGCTGTCTGTCCCCTCCTGGGGCTCGCACTCTGGCTGGGTCATGGGCCGTGTCCAGTAACGAGTCCAACAAATGCTAGTTCCACTGCCCAGCAATCACCCGGCCAAAGCCCCAGAGTTGGGACTCTCTGGGATGTGGGTCTGCCCAGTCCAGAGTTGCTAGTGTCAGGGACAGGCCGTGTGCCTCCAGCCCTAACTGGGGAGCCCTGGCCCAACCTCTGCCCCGGGCTCCAGGAGGGCCCCAAGGCGGCTTTCTGAGCAGTACCGGGTTTACCATGGCTCCAGTGGTGCCATGTCGCTGGGCCCAGAGTCAGAATGGGCCCTGGCCAGCTCGATCCCCTAGCCGGCTGAGCTGGCTAGGAAGGCTGCCCCCACCCTTGCTCCACCCCCACACTGCCTCTTCCCACCCCTGCTCCGCCCCAGCCCCTCCCTCACTCCACCCCTTCCCCCCCCCAGCCCTCTCCCCTGAGCTACGCATCCCGGGGGACTGCAGCAGGGGTCTGGCCTGCCCTGCACTCACCGGACGGCGGGAATTGGAGCGACCTGGCCCCTGCCGGCTCTGCTCCGCCGGTGAGTGCCGCGGGGCAGTTCCCCCATCCCCCAAAGTCCGGGAGCCAGGGGAGCAGAGCGGAGCGGGCTGGTGCTGGGTCACTTCACTTCCCGCCGCCCCATGAGTGTGGGGTCAGGCCCCCACTGCAATCACCGGGCAGCAGGAAGTGGAGCAAACCGGCCTCAAGCCACTCCGCTCCACCGGCTTGTGCTGGGGGTCGGTTTCCCCCTTGCCCCACAAGCCTCGAGGGGAGATGGAGCGGTGGGGAAGAGGCATGGGATGGGGAAGAGAAGGGGCAGGGGAAATGGGGGTGGGGGAGAAGCGGGGGCAGGGGGAAGAGGCAGTGGGGATGAAGGGGTCGGGTGGGGAGGAGATGGAGCAGTGGAGGAGCATGGGATGGGGAAGAGAAAGGGATGGGAGAAGCGGGGGCAGGGAGGAAACTGGAGCCCAATATGCAGCATCCCCTTTGCCGAAGCTGGGGCCCCCCTGTTAAGCAAGCCCATCGAACCCTCACCCTGACAAGCCCCACCTGCCCAGATCTGTACCACCCTGACGAGCCCCCCCCAGACACCCTCCCCACTGAGCCCCAACCACCTGCACCTGGACCCCCACCCAAATGAACCCCACCTCCCCTGCACCTAGACCCCGCACTGCGCCCCAAACACCTTCACCTGGATCCCGTGCACAGTCCCATGGCCCCTGCACCTGGAATCCCCCAATGAGCTTCTGTGCATCCAATGCAAGGGTGTGGTGGGGGGAGGCTGCAGGGTGATCTCCCACCCCCATGCAGCCAGTGGCCTGCGCTCCCTACTGCATGGTGGAGCCTCCACATTTATTTACTGACAAATACAATTGGCAGAATTTTAAAACATTGTGCCCAGAATCAATCATTTTTTGGCACAGACTCCCCTCAGGAGTATGGGGTGCAGTGCCGTGTGATGGTGGGACTGTGAGGAAGGGGGTGGGCAGTGGGGAGGTCTGTGGGCGGGGAGCGATGGGCGAGCGGAGTGGTGTGCAGGGTGCTGTGCGGTTGTGGTGGGAGGCCAGCCGGGGAGGTCTCTGGGAAGGGTGGGGGCTGGGCATAAGGGTGGGGCACTGGGCAGGGGGGTGGTGTGGTGTGGGCCTGCCCTCAGGCGGAAGGGGCATGCTGGCAGCACAGGGCTGGGCAGGCCCGTGTGCGTCTGGCAGCTGCAGATTTGTAAACAGTGCCCTCCTGCTGGGTTGCACGGAGCGGGGTTGCTCCCGCTGCACTGTGCCTCATTGCCCCCAGCCCGCCCTTCACTCTGGAGACTGACCATCCCACCCCCCTGCACCTTGCCCCATGGGGACCCACAAATACATTTGGCACCGGGCCCACAAAAAGTTAATCTGGCCCTGCATCTGAGTCCTGCCTCCAGAGAGCTCTGCATCACCCTCCCCCCTGGTCACTTCCCGCTGGCCTCCGCAAGCCAGAGGGAAAAGCGAAAATGGGAACAAACCCGAGGAGACGTCTCTGACCCTGCAAATGCGCAGAGTCCTTTCCCCTCAACAGCTCTGGTAGAGCATCAGCTGGGCCTGCCGCCGGGGTCCTGCAGAGCTGCCGATCCCAGCCCTGCTCACCTCCACTGGCGCCTTTCAAGGGAGCTGCTCTCTGCTCCCTGCCAAGCTCCTCCTCCGGCCAGGCAGGGCCCTGTTTTCTTAGCACACCCACCCCACCCCGCCTCATGATATTAATATCATCATTAAGGCTAAGATTTCGTCATGGGTATCTTTAGTAAAATCATGGACAGGTCACAGGCAATAAACAAAAATTCACAGCCCGTGACCTGTCCATGACTTTTACTATATATAAGTAACCCCGACTAGGGGGCCCCAGAACATCACTGCTGTGGGAGTCCGGGGTCTGACGGTAAATCCCTGCCCTGGCTACGGGGACTGCCCACCCTCCCCCAGCGCCGAGTCCCTGGGGACGGCTGCTTGGGCACTCCCCAGGGCAAGCTGCCCTGGGACCACTGCTCAGGTGCTTCCCCCAGGCCAGCCGCCCGAGCAGCCACCAGTGTCGCTGGCCCCAGGGCTGCCCTCGGGACCACTGCTCGGGCGCTTCCCGGGGCCAGCTGCCTCGGGACCGTCTGAGCCGCTGTCCCGAGCTGCGAAAGTCATGGAGGTCATGGAAAGTCAGAGAATCTGTGACTTCCGCGACCTCTGTGACAGAACTGCAGCCTTCATCATCATCATCTTTGTGATGTTTTATGGCATTTGTGAAACACTGAATGATATTATTGGTTCTTTTTCCTTCCAGTGTTCCCGTCTGTGGGCTCTTAATATAATCCTATTTCTGGGATTTTGGTACCTCAGGGTCTGGCAAGAGAGGGGTCCTGGGGGTCTGGCATATTGACTGGCCCTTTGGGGAGGCTGTCTCCCAACTCCAGGACTGTACAAATCCAGCTCCCTTTTTTGGGGTTACCTTGTGTTTCCCCCTCCCCTTACCGAGTCCTTCCCTTTTCCTAGAGCAGGGATTCTCAAATGGGGGGTTGGGACCCCTGAGGGGGTCACAAGGTTATTTCATGTCGGGTCATGAGCTGTCAGTCTCCACCTCAAACCCTGCTTTTCCTCCAGGATTTATAATAGTGTTAAATATAAAAAAGTGTTTTTAATTTATAAGGGGGGGAGGTGTCGCACTCAGTGGTTTGCTCTGTGAAAGGGGTCACCAGTACAAAAGTTTGAGAACTACTGTCCTAGAGGGCTGTGATCGGTGCTCTCTGGGCTGTGTGTGTTTACCTTTCAATCAGATGTTCCTTTTCCCGGCAGTTTTTCTACCGCTGATTTCTGTGTCTCACCAGCCTCAGAGAAGACACCCTCCCTCTCTGTCATTCGGGTCATTTGCATTCTCACAAACCACCACCTGGCAATTTTCTGGTCTCAACTCCTCTGCTTTAAACCATGGAGCTGGTTTAAAAATACACAGTTACATTCCAAAAATTTATCAGAAACAGCATCCTGAAAAACTGGGACCTGGATTGGGGTTCCCTCTGCCACCCCTGTCACTGTCCCTGAGAAGTCAGCTGTGTGACTGCTCCCCTCCAGGAGGTCGGTCACACAATTCCCTCTCAAAACCTGGGTCACAAACTGTGACATTATGAGGCTCTTTGAGCTCTGGTCAAGTGAAAAATTCTCTAAGTAATATCTCATTGAAAGGTGACGTAAGGCCAGAAAAGGTTAATTAACTCACAGACTGACCTGACCCATGGCCCAACTTCAAAGACTGGTTAGGACGATATGCAAGTGAATAGAGCTCTGAAATGCAGTCTGCATTGTTAGAGATAGAAGGGTCGATGTTTGCTCCGGTGTTGTGATGTAAGCAAACAAGTCTTGTCTATTGCTATAGCTGTGATTGAAACATCAAAAAAGGAATATTAACATTTATGACGACACTTGTGAGAAATAGTATTATTGTCTCTATGTCTCTTTGAAGGTTGTGATAAACTGAATATGAACTGTTTGTAAGCGGAGTCAGAATGAGCTCTCCCCTGACATCTGGTGGTGAGCTGTGGAAAAGGACTTTGGGGCTGATCTAGTTTGCATGGGCACACCCACCCTGCCTAGCATGATGGCCTGCCTGCCCATTGGGTCACTTGGGCTGCTGTGGGATCCCCAGGCTCTGGGTTATGTGAATCAAGGACAGTAGAACTGTACTTGGCATTTTATGATGGAGGGACTTGCCCTCACTTAAGTAGCACTCACTAGGCAAGGGACATGGGTTCCAAACACCAGTGAATTGAGAGAAGATGGGGACAGGTATTTATGGCTGGTAATGTGGGCCCCCTTCTGAGCACCTGAACCCCCCCACTTTTATCCTTTCTCTTTCTGGTGTGCAATAACAGAGCTAATTTTGACTATATTAGGAGTCTTGTTACATGCTATAGAGCTGCAATCAGTGATAGGGGGTCTAAGTATTAGACCTACTTTGGGCTAGGGGTGCACTGGCATTGAGGCTCCCCTACTACTAGCTAAAATCACTGAGAGCTGAAGTCACTAAGGACTTGAAACTGCTGAGAGTGTAAGTAGGGGATCGAGTTTCAGAGGGGTAGCCGTGTTAGTCTGAATCTGTAAAAAGCAACAGAGGGTCCTGTGGCACCTTTAAGACTAACAGAAGTATTGGGAGCATAAGCTTTTGTGGGTAAGAACCTCACTTCTTCAGATGCAAGAAGAAGTGAGGTTCTTACTCTTCTTCTTGCATCTGAAGAAGTGAGGTTCTTACCCACGAAAGCTTATGCTCCCAATACTTCTGTTAGTCTCAAAGGCGCCACAGGACCCTCTGTCGCTTTTTAAGTAGGGGATGGGGCTGAAGACAAGTTGATGAGTGGCTAGCAGGACGGCTAGCGGAGCGGCATGGTGAGCGGATAGCAGGATGGCTGGCGGAGAGGAGCTGCTGGTGGTGAAGACTGCGGCAGAACCCCATGGAGAGATGTGGCAATTGGCCGTCAACCTGAGCAGCGGAGCATGTGAGATGCCCCCCCCCATACCTTCCCCCACTTCCACCCAAGCTGGGAGGTAAACTCTTCAGAGGAACTGCTGAACTCTGGGGGCTGCACAGACCAAGGACAGAAGCTGTGGGTGGGGTGACTGTTGGGTTGCTGGACTTAAGACCCTGAGGGGAAAAGGACACTGCCAAACTTACTTGGGGGTGGGTCTTTTGCTCATGGTTTGTGTTATGAATCCTGTTTGTGGTGTTTCCCCAACATAATGCCACAATGTTTCCCTCCTTTATTAAAAGGCTTTTGCTCCTCTCAGACTCCGTGCTTGCGAGAGGGGAAGTATTGCCTCTTAGAGGCGCCCAGGGGGTGGCATGTAATTGTCCCAGGTCACTGGGTGGGGGCTCGAGCCGGTTTTGCATTGTGTTATTAAAACGGAACCCCTAGATACAGAACCCGGCCCTTGTTGCTGCCAACTCTGATGGGCAGGAGGGTTACATGTTTAATGGATAAATTACACTATGCTAGTTGCCAGGATGGTTGGGAGACAGAAAAATTAAGCTTATTCTCTCAGGCCAAGAGGCTGCTGGATAATGTATAAAAACCCTGGGACGCCATCCTGTTTTATCTCAGCTCTGCTTTGGGTTTCAAGAGGGGAAAACCTTAAGCCATAAGAATTGAGATCCCCAGCCACTGACTGGAGTCACCCTGAATATGGACATGGGACTATAACCTGTGGACGATTTCTAAAAAGACTTTTGGCAACTACAAACTCATCGCTGCTGTGTATCTGAACCTCAAGAATTGAATTCAAGTCTGTCTGTATAGTGATCTTTTAACCAACACTCTCTTTTCTTTTTTAATAAACTTTAGTTTAGTTAACAAGAATTGGCTATAAGCGTGTATTTTGGGTAAGATCTAAGTTATCATTGGACCTGGGTGTGTGGCTGATCCTTTGGGGTTGGAAGAACCTTTTCTTTTCTATGATGATGTTTACCGAAAATCTTATCTAACAGGTGTGTCTGGATGGAGGCCTGAGGCTGGGACATTCCTGTCCTCTCACTATTCCTTCCCCAGTTTCCTCCTCAGGCCCCCGTCCCAGACACATCTCTGTGCTCCCTGGGATGGGGTCCATCCCTTCTTCAGCTGTAAAACCCTGCCAGCTAAGAACTGGGGCTGTTTCCTTCAACACTGACAACACCTCTCTGTCCCTGATCCTGAAGGCATGTTGCTTTTTGTGGGGAAAGGAGCTAGTCACAGCCCCTCCCGTACTTGGAAGCACCCTGCTTCCCTGTGTTACATCCTCTATGGGCATTTCATTGAACACATTCAGACTTTACCAGTTAATTTTGCAATCAGGGTAGGAACTCTTGGCATCAGGGATTTCATGCACTGCACACAGCCTTTCAAATGTAGTCAGATATTCAGCAATATCGTCCGCCTCATTGTATGCAGGACATAAACGGTCCCAATTGTGGATTTTTGGAGTGATAGGAATCGCTGGGGTCAGTGGGTTCTGCTTCTACTTCTCTAGCAGGTCCAGGTGTTTTCACTCTTTTTCCCCTCAAGCCCCTCCAGGCCCTGTGATCACTCAGCACAACCGCATGTGGAGCCCCACACCCAGCTGGATTGCAGGAATGCTCCCAGAGCCACTCATGAATCACACAGAGAGACAGGCACCAGCCAAATCCTCTCCAGCTGCCAGCCTTGTACCTCAGGAATAGACCGTCTGGCACTGCTCAAGATGAGCAGAGCAAATTTATTAATTGGTTCACCACTTCATCAATGGAAAGCGGATATACACCAGGCTTTGTAACCTGAGCAATTTACCAGAAACTTGAGGCAAACTCACTGGTAAGATAAATGGCCAAAGAAATTTATTGACTACAAAAGATAGATTTTAAGTGATTGGTAACTAACTCTGACTTTTTGCCTAAGGAAAATAAAATATAAGCACGCAGTCTAAACGCTCAACCCTATTAGACTGGGTGTAACTGTGCGGACTCACCCCTGCGGTGCCTCCTGCTGGTCGTCACGGGAATTAGCTCTCCAGCTGTCAGAGCGCCCTCTGTAGGCTGGTGATCCGCCTTCCCGCTGGCCCTGTGTCCCTCCCAGGACCCCGGTGCCCCTTTCTCTGGGGTCTGCCCCTCTGGCAGTAAACCCCAATCTCAGGATCTCCCCTCCCAGGGGAACCCCCACCCCTTGTCCCCACCTTGCCTCAGTCTTGGCTACTGCCAGTCACCACTTAGCCCCCATTCACTGGGGCAAACTGCAGTGTATCAGCCACTCATCACAGGCAAGGGGGATCTGGACCTGCTGCCTCTGCCTTGCCTACCCATGAGCTGTCTCCTGCAACCCAAGTGCCCCATTGGCCTTACCCTAGGCCTGCAGCCTGGGGCTTTCCTAGGCCAGAGCTCCCCGGCTCCCTTGTCCTTTCCCCAGCCCTGCTCCACTCTAGGCACCTGGTTAAGCTCCCTGCAGCCAGGCCCTTCTCCCTCTACAAGTGAGGGCCTATTGTTCCCCGAGGGACTCCAACCTGTGGAAGAAGGCTTGAAATTGTATAAAAGATCCTTGGGTCCCAGTCCTTTTAATCTCAGATCTGCTTAAGCTTCATCAGGGGAAGTTTGAGTCGCAAGATTGAGGTCCCAGTTCAGCTGGAAACACCCTGACTATGATATTGGACATTGGACTATAACCTATGGACTAAATTCTAAAGGCACTCTTTGCAACTACAAAGCTCACCAGCTCTGCTATGTATCTGAATCTCAATAATTGAACTCATGTCGGTATGAATATTGATCTTTTAACCGTACTCTTTCTCTTTTATTTTTTTAATAAATTTTAGTTCAGATAAGAATTGGCTGTAAGCGTGTATTTGGGTAAGATCTGGAATATTCATTAACATGGAAGGTAATGTGTCTGATTTTTTGGGATTGGTAGAACCTTTTCTTTTATATGGTGAATAAGATTTTCATTAATCTTCATCATATCTGACTTGGGTAACCAAGTGGAGGATTGAGGCTGGGTTACTTGAAGGGAACTGTTTTTCAGACTTCTGAGTAACCAGTAAGGTATAACAGAAGCTGTTTAGTGCTGGCCTGGTAAATCTAAGTATTGAAATAACCACCAGCTTTAGGGTTTTGTCTGCCCCATTCTTTGCAGTTCATCCTAACTGGGTAACCTCGGCTGGCTGTTGATGGTTGTTTGACACCTGCCCGGGAGTTGGTTACTTTCCTTGCTGTTGTCTCTGGGGAGCTAATATCTGCCTGATTCCCCAACTTACAGCATGTTTTACTGTCAACCATACAACACAATCTCATCACTTCATATGCACTAATGATCTACATATTTAGATAGAACAGTGACTTTCCTCGATGCCTTATATTGTATGCTTTACATGCAAGATCACAATTATATGTAAATGAGGAATATGGGGGTTACAGGATGCTCCCCCAAAGTATAGAATGTCACATCTCCCCCCCCTTAGTTTACTGCAAGAGGGTTAGTCACTGACTAACTTGAAGGCTTTTGCATTATAGTTATCTTGGCATCCAGCCATCAAGGCCATGAGGTGGTGTGCCTCAGTTTCCCCTTACACACACCACACCAGATTGTTATGGTTTCTTTGCCGAGGTAAGCTTTAAGTCTGTTTACAGGTATTAACTGAGAAGCAGTCTTGTCATGAGGTTTCTTAATATTATAGATTTTCCCAATTACCATGTCCCAAGGTTCTTCCCCCAAAATTGTGTATCTTATCACAAGGTGTAACATCAGTATCAACATTCTTCTCCCAAGACTTAACATTAATACCAAAATTTGTATCACAGATGGGCGTTTACAGGTGTCTTTATGATACCGCGTCCTCTGTTCAGACAGTCTGGTTTGAGGAAGGTTTGCCCATCACCCATGGGGTCATTTGATTCCCTCCCATGTAATCAGTCACTGGCTTCTCTTTCCCTCCAGTGTTCCCTTCTGTGTGGGATCTTAGTTTAATCCTGTTTCTGGGATTTTGGTACCTAAGGGTCTGGCAAGGGATGTCCAGGGGGATCCTGCACATTGGCTGGCGCTTTGCAGAGTTGTCTCCCAACTCCAGGACTGTACATATACAAAAAAATCCAGCTTCCTTGTTGGGGTTACCCTGTGTTTCCCCCTCCCAGCACCGAGTCTTTCCCTGCCCCCTTTTTGGGGCTGGGATCAGTGATCCCTGGGCTACGTGTGTTTACCCTTTGATCAGATGTACCTTTTCCCAGCAGTTTTTCCATAGCTGCTTTCTGTGTCTCACCAGCCTGGGGAAAGCCCCACCTCCATCCGTTGGGTCATTTGCATTCTCACAAACCACCACCTGGCAATTTTCTGGTCCCAACTCCTCTGCTGTCCCCGGCGCTGCATCTTGGTTTAAAGATTCACAGTTACATTCCAAAAACTGATCAGAAATAGCATCCTGAAAAACTGGAACCTGGAATGGGGGATCCTCCATCACCCCCTTCTCTGTCCCTGAGAAGTCAGCTGAGTGACTGCTCCTCACAAGGAGGTCGGTTACACAATTCCCTAGGTGCACAGATGCTGACTCAGCCATTCGGTCCTGGGTATCCTCTCCCGAGTGACCAATGAGGAGACATTCCTGTCCTCCCACTATTCCTTCCCCAGTTTCCTCCTCTGGGCCCCGCTCTCAGACACATTTCTGTGCTCCCTAGCAAGGGGTCCGTCCCTTCTTCAGCTGCAGAACTCTGCTAGCT
>NC_048313.1:5858279-5884942 GCF_013100865.1 Trachemys scripta elegans
CATGGAAGGGACCTCAGGTGAGTTTACCTTTTAAAATATAAAACATGGTTTAAAAGCAAGCGTTTTTTAATGATTACTTTGCCCTGAGGACTTGGGATGCATTCGCGGCCAGTACAGCTACTGGAAAAGTCTGTTAACGTGTCTGGGTATGGGGCAGAAATCCTCCAGGGACATCTCCATGAAGCTCACCTGGAGGTACTCCGAAAGCCTTTCCACAAGGTTTCTGGGCAGTGCAGCCTTATTCCGTCCTCCATGGTAGGACACTTGACCACGCCATGCTAGTAGCAAGTAATCTGGTATCATTGCATGACAAAGCCTGGCAGCGTATGGTCCCGGTGTTTGCTGGCATTCAAGCAACATCCGTTCTTTATCTCACTGTGTAATCCTCAGGAGAGTGATATCGCTCATGGTAACCTGGTTGAAATACGGGAATTTAATTAAGGGGACAGAGGTGGCCCTTCTTACTGGGCTGTTTGCCTGTGGCTGAAAAGAAATCCTTCCCTGCAGTTAGCAAAGCGCAGGGGGTAGGGGATGGGGTAATTGGTGCTGAGCTTTTTGCGTTTGGCTAGCAGGGATCTTCCCTGATACCAGCCACGTGGTGGGAGGAGGGGTACAGCGATCATCCCAGATAATTCATGGAGGGGGGAGGGTTAGTTTGGTTTCTGCAGGGATCTTCCCTGATACCAGACATGTGGTGGGGGGAGGGATAGAACGATCATCCCAGAGAATTGGATGGTGGTGGGGAGGGTTAGTTTCTTTTCTGCTGCTGAAGGTTAACAGGAAAACCACAGCACTCAACGGGCTTTGCTTGGTATGTGGGAAAGGAGGGCGCAGAAGCCAAAAGTCAATGGCTTACCATGGCCGTATGCAAGCCGAATTCTGTTGCCTGGACCTGCGTTTGTGATCTCTAACACCAAAGCCACAGGCACTCAATATTAAGATGCAAAATGCGACCTTGTACTGAAATCACACGTGCTATGTAATGTGAATAGTGTTGTTCACTGTGAAAGAGTATAAGCACTGTTCTGTAAAATGTATCTTTTTAAAAACTTCTCTCCTTTTTTCCATCCCTCCAGCAGCTGCAAATTTTTCAAGCCTCCCTCCTCCATCCCAAAGGCTATCTCAGATAAGGCGGCGGAGAAAGAGGACGCGAGACGAGATGTTCTCAGAAATAATGGAATGCACCCGCAATGAAAGAGCTTATTTGAATGAGTGGAAGGACGTAGTATCTAAGTACAGGAAAGATGCCAGTGAACGTGAGGTCATGAGGGATGCTCGAGATGAGAGGTGGCAGGCTGCAATGCTGGGGCTGCTGCGTGATCAAACGGACATGCTCCGGCGTCTGGTGGAGCTTCAGGAACGGCAGCAGGATAACAGAGTGCCGCTGCAGCTGCTGTATAACCTCCTTCCCCCCTCACCATGTTCCATAGCCTCCTCACCCAGACGTGTAAGAACGTGGGGGGGGGGAGGGGGGAGAAGGCTCCGTGCACCCTCCCAGTCCACCCCAGTGGACAGCCCAACCAAAAGGCTGTCATTATATTGAATTTTTTCAGTGTCCTTTTACTTCCCTCCTATCCTCCTCCCAAACCCCACCTGGGCTTGTCGGTTCTCTCCCTATGTTTATAATCAATTAATAAAGAATACATGATTTTTAAACAGTAGTGACTTTATTTCCTTTAAAAACAAGCTGTGATTTAAGGGGGGAGGGTGGTTTGCTTACAGGGAATGAGTCAATCAAGGGGGCGGGTTTTCAACAAACAGAACTTTCACACCGTAGCCTGACCAGCTTTGCGAACAGGGGCTGCTAACAGGGAGTTTCGCAAGGGAGTTAGGAAGGGGAGCAGGAAGGGGGCGAGGGTCCCTTGCCAGTTCCATCTGTTTTCTCTTGATTCCCCTTAATACCTATAAAGCAACTACATTCATAACTTTTTGCTTAAACAACCCTTTCAGCTGACAGGGGGCTGCAGACGGGAGTTTGACAGAGGGAGGCTTACGATGGTTAGGAAGACCCGCAACACCTGTGCCAGCACTGCTACTGTCTCCTCCACCTGTGCCTGTAGCCAGACAGAGTGCCTAAGCATGGATGCCTCTACCCAGATCCTGGTGTGCTTTTGCAAAGACTGTAACTTGCAATTTCCACTTACTAATATCCAGGCTGGGGGGACCATCCAATGTGAGAGGTGCCTGCTGGTGGAATCTCTCAGGCAGCAGGTGGGAGAGCTACAGGAGGAGGTGGCTAGGTTGAGGAGCATCCGTATCCATGAGCAATTCCTCGACAGTGTCCATGTGGAGACAGCTGAGGTAGCTGTCCCAGTACACAGGACTGCTGATACACCACTGGTGGAGGAGGAGATGGCTCAGGGTGGACACTGGCAGCTGGTTACTTCTGGCAGCAGGCAGTGCTCCACCCTTGCTCCGAACCCTCCTGCCGTGGTTATAGGTAACCGTTATGCTCTTCTTGATACAGGAAAGAAGGAATCACCCCCTACAGTAAAGGAGGAGAAGCCTCGTACCCCTAAGGCTGGAGAGTCTGCTGCCACCACTGTGAATAGGAAACGTAGGGTAGTGGTGGTCGGAGACTCTCTGCTGAGGGGGACGGAGGCGCCCATCTGTCGCCCTGACATTTCATCTCGGGAGGTATGCTGCCTGCCGGGGGCCCGTATCCAAGACGTTACGGAGGCATTGTTGAGGATTATCCAGCCCTCTGACTACTACCCCATGCTACTCATCCATGTGGGCACAAATGATACTGCGCGGTGTGACACTGAGCGGATCAAGAGTGACTACAGGGCTCTGGGAGTACGGGTGAAGGAGTTTGGAGCGCAGGTGGTATTCTCTTCAATTCTTCCTGTCAAAGGTAGGGGCCCGGGCAGAGACAGATGCATCATGGAGGTGAATGCCTGGCTGCGAAGATCGTGTCGCCAGGAGGGCTTTGGCTTCCTAGACCACGGGATGCTATTTGAGGAAGGACTGCTAGGCAGAGATGGCGTTCACCTTTCGAGGAGAGGAAAGACCCTATTCGGACACAGACTGGCTAACCTAGTGAGGAGGGCTTTAAACTAGGTTCGACGGGGACAGGTGAGCAAAGCCCACAGGTAAGTGGGGAACATGGAGACCGGGGAGATGGGTCGGAAACGAGAGGGAGTGTGGGCTATATTGGCAGAGAGAAAGGAGAGTCAGGACAAAACTGGGAGGAAAGATCAAACCAGTATCTTAGATGCCTATATACAAATGCGAGAAGTATGGGGAATAAGCAGGAAGAACTGGAAGTGCTAATAAATAAATACAACTCTGACATTGTTGGCATCACTGAAACTTGGTGGGATAATACACATGATTGGAATGTTGGTGTGGATGAGTACAGCTTGCTCAGGAAGGATAGACAGGGGAAAAAGGGAGGAGGTGTTGCCTTATATATTAAAAATGTACACACTTGGACTGAGGTAGAGATGGACATAGGAGACGGAAGTGTTGAGAGTCTCTGGGTTAGGCTTAAAGGGGCAAAAAACAAGGGAGATGTCATGCTAGGAGTCTACTACAGGCCACCTAACCAGGTGGAAGAGGTGGATGAGGCTTTTTTCAAGCAACTAACAAAATCATCCAAAGCCCAAGATTTGGTGGTGATGGGGGACTTCAACTATCCGGATATATGTTGGGAAAATAACACAGCGGGGCACAGACTATCCAACAAATTCTTGGACTGCATTGGAGACAACTTTTTATTTCAGAAGGTTGAAAAAGCTACTAGGGGGGAAGCTGTTCTAGACTTGATTTTAACAAATAGGGAGGAACTCGTTGAGAATGTGAAAGTAGAAGGCAGCCTGGGTGAAAGTGATCATGAAATCATAGAGTTTGCAATTCTAAGGAAGGGTAGAAGGGAGAACAGCAAAATAGAGACAATGGATTTCAGGAAGGCAGATTTTGGGAAGCTCAGAGAGCTGATAGGTAAGGTCCCAGGGGAATCAAGACTGAGGGGAAAAACAACTGAGGAGAGTTGGCAGTTTTTCAAAGGGACACTATTAAGGGCCCAAAAGCAAGCTATTCCGCTGATTAGGAAAGATAGAAAATGTGGCAAAAGACCACCTTGGCTTAACCACGAGATCTTGCATGATCTAAAAAATAAAAAGGAGTCGTATAAAAAATGGAAACTAGGACAGATTACAAAGGATGAATATAGGCAAACAACACAGGAATGCAGGGGCAAGATTAGAAAGGCAAAGGCACAAAATGAGCTCAAACTAGCTACGGGAATAAAAGGAAACAAGAAGACTTTTTATCAATACATTAGAAGCAAGAGGAAGACCAAAGACAGGGTAGGCCTGCTGCTTAGTGAAGAGGGAGAAACAGTAACAGGAAACTTGGAAATGGCAGAGATGCTTAATGACTTCTTTGTTTCGGTCTTCACCGAGAAGTCTGAAGGAATGCCTAACATAGTGAATACTAATGGGAAGGGGCTAGGTTTAGCGGATAAAATAAAAAAAGAACAAGTTAAAAATCACTTAGAAAAGTTAGATGCCTGCAAGTCACCCGGGCCTGATGAAATGCATCCTAGAATACTCAAGGAGCTAATAGAGGAGGTATCTGAGCCTCTAGCTATTATCTTTGGAAAGTCATGGGAGACGGGAGAGATTCCAGAAGACTGGAAAAGGGCAAATATAGTGCCCATCTATAAAAAGGGAAATAAAAACAACCCAGGAAACTACAGACCAGTTAGTTTAACTTCTGTGCCAGGGAAGATAATGGAGCAAGTAATTAAGGAAATCATCTGCAAACACTTGGAAGGTGGTAAGGTGATAGGGAACAGCCAGCATGGATTTGTGAAGAACAAATCATGTCAAACCAATCTGATAGCTTTCTTTGATAGGATAACAAGCCTTGTGGATAAGGGTGAAGCAGTGGATGTGGTATACCTAGACTTTAGTAAGGCATTTGATACGGTCTCGCATGATATTCTTATCGATAAACTAGGCAAATACAAATTAGATGGGGCTACTACAAGGTGGGTGCATAACTGGCTGGATAACCGTACTCAGAGAGTTGTTGTTAATGGTTCCCAATCCTGCTGGAAAGGCGTAACGAGTGGGGTACCGCAGGGGTCTGTTTTGGGACCGGCTCTGTTCAATATCTTCATCAACGACTTAGATATTGGCATAGAAAGTACGCTTATTAAGTTTGCGGATGATACCAAACTGGGAGGGATTGCAACTACTTTGGAGGACAGGGTCATAATTCAAAATGATCTGGACAAATTGGAGAAATGGTCTGAGTTAAACAAGATGAAGTTTAACAAAGACAAATGCAAAGTGCTCCACTTAGGAAGGAAAAATCAATTTCACACATACAGAATGGGAGAAGACTGTCTAGGAAGGAGTACGGCAGAAAGGGATCTAGGGGTTATAGTGGACCACAAGCTAAATATGAGTCAACAGTGTGATGCTGTTGCAAAAAAAGCAAACATGATTCTGGGATGCATTAACAGGTGTGTTGTGAGCAAGACACGAGAAGTCATTCTTCCGCTCTACTCTGCTCTGGTTAGGCCTCAGCTGGAGTATTGTGTCCAGTTCTGGGCGCCGCATTTTAAAAAAGATGTGGAGAAATTGGAAAGGGTCCAAAGAAGAGCAACAAGAATGATTAAAGGTCTTGAGAACATGACCTATGAAGGAAGGCTGAAAGAACTGGGTTTGTTTAGTTTGGAAAAGAGAAGACTGAGAGGGGACATGATAGCAGTTTTCAGGTATCTAAAAGGGTGTCATAAGGAGGAGGGAGAGAACTTGTTCACCTTAGCCTCTAAGGATAGAACCAGAAACAATGGGTTTAAACTGCAGCAAGGGAGGTCTAGGTTGGACATTAGGAAAAAGTTCCTAACTGTCAGGGTGGTTAAACACTGGAACAAATTGCCTAGGGAGGTTGTGGAATCTCCGTCTCTGGAGATATTTAAGAGTAGGTTAGATAAATGTCTATCAGGGATGGTCTAGACAGTATTTGGTCCTGCCATGCGGGCAGGGGACTGGACTCGATGACCTCTCGAGGTCCCTTCCAGTCCTATAATCTATGAATCTATGAATCAGTCATGAAACTGGTTTCCAAAGCTTCTCTGATGCGCAGCGCTTCCTGGTGTGATCTTCTAATCGCCCTGGTATCTGGCTGCGCATAATCAGCCGCTAGGTGATTTGCCTCAGCCTCCCACCACGCCATAAAACTCCCCCGCTTACTCTCACAGAGATTGTGGAGCACACAGCAAGCAGCAATAACAATGGGGATATTGGTTTGGCTGAGGTCTGAGCGAGTCAGTAAGGATCGCCAGCGACCTTTTAAATGTCCAAATGCACATTCCACCACCATTCTGCACTTGCTCAGCCTGTAGTTGAACAGCTCCTGACTCCTGTCCAGGCTGCCTGTGTATGGCTTCATGAGCCATGGCATTAAGGGGTACGCTGGGTCCCCAAGGATAACTATTGGCATTTCAACATCCCCAACGGTTATTTTCTGGTCTGAGAAGTAAGTCCCTTGCTGCAGCCATTTAAACAGAGTAGTGTTCCTGAAGACGCGAGCATCATGAACCCTTCCCGGCCAGCCCATGTTGATGTTGGTGAAACGTCCCTTGTGATCCACCAGTGCTTGCAGCACCATTGAAAAGTACCCCTTGCGGTTTATGTACTGGATACCCTGGTGCTCCGGTGCCAAGATAGGGATATGGGTTCCATCTATCACCCCACCATAGTTAGGGAATCCCATTACAGCAAAGCCATCCACTATGACCTGCACATTTCCCAGAGTCACTACCTTTCGTAGCAGCAGCTCAGTGATTGCTTTAGATACTTGCATCACATCAGCCCCCACAGTAGATTTGCCCACTCCAAATTGATTTCCGACTGACCGGTAGCTGTCTGGCGTTGCAAGCTTCCACAGGGCTATCACCACTCGCTTCTCAACTGTGAGGGCTGCTCTCATCTTGGTATTCTGGTGTTTCAGGGCAGGGGAAAGCAAGTCACAAAGCTCCATGAAAGTGCCCTTATGCATGCGAAAGTTTCGCAGCCACTGAGAATCGTCCCACACCTGCAACACTATGCAGTACCACCAGTCTGTGCTTGTCTCCCGGGCCCAGAATCGGCGTTCCACAGCTATAATCTGCCCCATTAACAGCATGATCTCCAAAGCACCGGGGCCCGCGGTTTGATAGAATTCCATGTCCATGTCCTCATCATTCTCGCTGCCACGCTGCCGTAGGCTACTCCTCATCGCCCGGTTTTGCAGGTTCTGGTTCAGCATAAACTGCACGATAACGCACGAGGTGTTTACAATATTCATGACTGCTGTCTTGAGCTGAGCAGGCTCCATGCTTGCCATGGTATGGCGTCTGCACTGTTCACCCAGGAAAAAGGCGCGAAACAGTTTTCTGCCATTGCTTTCCTGGAGAGAGGGGGAGGATGTACCCAGAATCTCCCGCGACAATGTTTTTGTACCCATCAGGCATTGGGATCTCAACCCAGAATTCCAATGGGCGGAGGAGACTGTTGGAACTATGGGATAGCTATGGGATAGCTACCCACAGTGCAAGGCTCCAGAAATCGACGCTAGCCCCGGTACATGGACGCACACCGCCGAATTAATGTGCTTAGTGTGGCCGCATACATTCGACTTTATACAATCTGTTTCCAAAATTCGAATTCTGTACATTCGGATTAATCCCGTAATGTAGACATACCCCAAGAAGCAGGTAAACTAGGGGGTGTTCCATCACCCACACAGTCAAAACACTTTCCAAAACTTCCCACCCCACATGGATTTTAGCTAGTGGTACGAGGAATCTGGTTTCACCCACCCCCACAATCTCTGCCATTTGGCCAGGTAATATACTGGCCCTTGGGGCCACGCTCTGCTTAACTAGAGAAATCTGGGGCCCTGTATCTCTCTGCCCCAAGTATTCAAGCCGAGCAGTGCAAATTTATTAATTGGTTCACCACTTCATCAGTGGAAAGCGGATATACATCAGCCTTTGTAAACCTGAGCAAACACCCTTCCCAAACACTTCAGACCAACTCACTGGTAAAGATAAGCAATTAAACAAATGTATTGACTACAAAAGGTATATTTGAAGTGATCATAAGTGGTAGGTAAAAGGTCAGACTGGTTACCAAAGGAAAATAAAATATAAGCACGCAGTCTAAACTTTCAACCCTATTAGATTGGGCAACATCTAGATTAAGCAGTTTTTCTCACCCCCCTGGATATTACAGTTCATAGTACACAGGTTTCACCCTTGAAGTTCCCTCCGTTGGAGTCTTCAGTCTTCTCAGTGTCTTTGTTGCTTGCAGCCCTCAGTCCATGTGCTTGGAGAACACAAGTCCAGGCGTGTCTGGGGGGCATTGCTGAGTCTCCAGGCCAGACTGAGCAATTCCCCTGGTGTGGCCTTATGCAGGTGAGTCGTTGAATTGTAGCTCCCTTGCTGGACAATGGCTGTTGATGGTTGTTTGACACCTGCCCAGGGGCTGATTACTTTCCTTGATCTTTCTTCTCCTTTTTCTCTTTCTTGTTCCTAGGGTTGCCAACTTTGTAATTGCACAAAACCGAACACCCTTGGCCTGCCCCATACCCCGCCCCTTCCCACAGCCCTGCCCCTACCTCAACCCTCTCTGAGGCCCCAGCCCCCACTCACTCCAGCCCCCCTCCCTCCATCGCTCACTCTCCCCCACCCTCACTCACTTTCACTGGGCTGGGAGCATCCAGAACAATCACATGGACTCAAACGGCTGGTCCGACATCGGCTACAAGTGAGTGGGGGCAGGGTGGGGTGGGGTGGAGGCTTCCCCACAGCTATGGGGGAGACTCAGGGCCACTGCCCCCAGGCAGCCAAAGGGGGGCAGCAGAGATCACACTCGGGGGAAAGCTGGGGGAGGGATGGAGTCTCCATAGAAGAGATTTGATTTTTATATTTAATATTTTTGGCTGAAAAGAGGGAATTGGGGAGGGTGTGCTCCGAGCCCCAGCTACGGTGGGTGGAAATGGGGGGGGCACAGAGCGCGCCTGGCATGGGGTGAGAATGGGACCCTGGCATAAGGGGAGGGGGGGTGGAGGCACAGAGGCCTGGCAGGGAGAGATGGGGGTGCTAAGGGAGTCCCTGAAGAGCGGGGGATGGATGGGAAGGGATCAGTCATGTAGCTGGTGCGGGGATGGAGGGCCACAGGGAGCCCCTGGGTTGTGCCAGGAGCTTGGCTGACAGACTCCACGTGGCCTGCGCCCTGCTCGTCTGTGACACCGCCCCGTGCTGGCGTTACCAACGCCTTTCCCTGGGGCCGGCCTGACGTCCCGCAACGAAAACCTGGCCGGAGATTTTTCTCCATAAAATGTTTTGAGATGGCGACGTCGGGGGATGGAAACCCAGCTGGGATTTACACGCAAGCCAGCAGGTCCCAGCGCTGTTCTCCTGCCCCACATCTGGGCCGGCTACAGCCTTTGCACACCCCCAAGCTGGATCCAGGTGGGGCCCAGGGCTGCTTCCATAAGGGGTGTTACACACAGCGCCACCTAATGGCCAAATAGTGCCATTCAGGTCCGCCCCCCCCCCCCCCCCCCCCCCCCCCCGCCAACCAGTCCCTTTTTCTTCAGTGAGTTTTTACCTCCATGGTAGAGGAGTGAGCTTCTAGCTCCGAGGGTCCCTGGTTCAAACCCGGGCAGGGCCAGTGACGACCCTGGGGGAGCTGCCGGGAGCGATGGGGAGGGGAAGCTGCGGCTGACGTGCCTGTGCGGGTCTCACACTGCGCTCCGCCTGCAGCTTCCTGATCGGTGAGGACAGCAGAGTCTACGAGGGCAGAGGCTGGAGCAGCGTGGGGGCCCACGCCTACGGCTGGAACAGTAATTCGTTGGGATTCAGCTTCCTGGGCACCTTCTCCAGTACGTGGGTCCCATCTGTACGGATTCCCAGCTAGGCCCTGAGGGGAGCTGGGAATCCCTCCTGCAGGGCTCCCGCCCACAGCTGCTCACCCCTGCCAACCTGACACCCGGGGCATGGGGCCAACCCAGCTGGCCTCACCACCATCCCGCTGGGCTGCACCGCTGTCAAACTCCTCCTCCGTGGGCCACAGGGCTGGGGCACGGGGCCAGGAAAGGGTGGCGAAGGAGAGGGATCTTGGCCAAGCAAATGCAGGAGGGGGATGCAATACTGAACGCAATGCGGGGGGGAGGGAGAGTGACACTGACATGGCCAATGGAGAGCGTGGGTAGAGGGGGTTATTTATTCAGGCCACAGTCACATCCCCTGAGCAGCAGAGAGGGGCCAGGGCCCAGGGTGAGATTAACAGGGGGCTGTTCTGTCCTGCAGGCAGAGCCCCCAACGCTGCCGCCCTGAACGCCGCCAAGAGCCTGATCCAATGTGCCGTCAACAGGGGCTCCCTAAGCAGCAGCTACACCCTGAAGGGGCATCGCAACGTGAGCCAGACCGACTGCCCCGGGAACGCCCTCTACAATGTCATCACCCAGTGGCCCAGGTTCAAATCCTGAGTCCCTGCAGCCTCGGGGCAGCCCCTGCGCCCATCGCTGACCCCGCCTGCGGCTTCTGCCTTCCTGAGCAGCACCTCCACCCCCCAGCAGGGGGCAGCCTCGCGCTTCTCGCCCACCGGCCTGGGAAGGACCCGGCGGGTGGTTCGCAGAGTCCCACAAAGGGGTTTTTCATTCAAGTGCAATTTGCCTCTAACCCAGCGCCCCTGCGGCTTAGCGCTTGCTTTGCTTGGGAGCGTCTGAGCAGTGACAATAAACCAGCTTCTAGCTCATGAAAAGTTGAAGCGCCGTGAATCATTTCATCTCCTGTTAAACCATAACCACCCCCCCGCCGCTGGGCTGGGCTCTCTTCCCAGGTCCCCCTGGCTGTCCCCAGCCGCTCGTCGCTCTCAGCTGCAGGGTACTGTGTGATATGGCCGGTGCCCGCTGCCCCGGCTCTGGGCCCGCGGCTCCCCCTGCAGCTTGGCCCTGGCTCCCCATTGGCGCGGCTGGTCTGTGCTGCCCCAGCTCCCAGCTGCTCCAGCCGAGCTCGGCCCCCTGGCTCTGGCTCTCCTCTGCCCCCAGTCCAGCCTAGCTCCCCTTAACTCTGCCCTGCTCTGCCTCAGGCAGCCCCAGCTCACACAGAGGATGGGCCCCTGGGCTCCTGCCTCTCTCATTGGTCTGCTGCCCTGTCATTTGGACTCACATAGAGTGTTGGCAGCTCCCCATTGGCCCTGGGCACTATCAATCTGAGATCCTGATTTCTCTTCGGCCCTTCACCTTTCTCCTGGTGTTGGAACAGGGCAGAGATTGTTGGGGTGGGCAAAACCAGATTCCTCCGCCCACTAGCTAAAATCCATGTGGTGTGGGAAGATTTGAAAAGTGTTTTGGAAAGTAATGGAACACCCCCTAGTTTACCTGCTTCTTGGGAATAATGTTTTCCGGGTAGCTTTGGGTTCAGGTATTTGCCCGCAGCAAGAAGGAGTTTTATGCTGGGACCCCCGAGGGAAAGGGTAAGGTCACAGGAACTGCTGAGAGAATGGAAGAGAGTCTCCTTGATTCTTCTACAGCTGGGGGAAGCCACATGTTTCCAGGTGGGAGGTTGGTTGAGACCAGCTCCTGCAATGCAGCTGTAGGCAACACCGCCTCAGGAAGGGATGGGGGTGTAATGCCTGCCAGGGAGAGAACTGTCCAGGTTGTTAGCTGCCAACAGGTGCACGTGAACCAGGGACAGATCCCACTCTAGGGACCATAGGGAGAGGTGTCCCAGAGGGGAGCCCAGAGAAGGGGGATGGGATGTCGGAAACTACTGAGGTGGGTGAGGATTCCTTTGACTCTGTAACACAGGGAGGCAGGGTGCTTCCAAATATGGGAGGGGCTGAGACTAGCTCCTTTCCAGCAGAAGGCAACACACCCTCAGTATCGGGGGCAGGAGAGGGTGTTTTCAGTGATTAAGGAAACTGTCCCAGTTGTTAGCTAGCAGAGTTCTGCAGCTGAAGAAGGGACGGACCCCTTGCTAGGGAGCACAGAGATGTGTCTGAGAGCGGGGCCCAGAGGAGGAAACTGGGGAAGGAATAGTGGCAGGACAGGAATGTCTCCTCATTGGTCACTCGGGAGAGGAGGCCCAGGACCGAATGGCTGAGTCAGCATCTGTGCACCTAGGAATTGTGTAACCGACCTCCTTGTGAGGAGCAGTCACTCAGCTGACTTCTCAGGGACAGAGAAAGGGGTGATGGAGGATCCCCCATTCCAGGTCCCACTGTGGCTGCATACATTCGACTTTATACAATCTGTTTCCAAAATTCGAATTCTGTACATTTAGATTAATCCCGTAGTGTAGACATACCCCAAGAAGCAGGTAAACTAGGGGGTGTTCCATCACCCACACAGTCAAAACACTTTCCAAAACTTCCCACTCCACATGGATTTTAGCTAGTGGTACGAGGAATCTGGTTTCACCCACCCCCACAATCTCTGCCATTTGGCCAGGTAATATACTGGCCCTTGGGGCCACACTCTGCTTAACTAGAGAAATCTGGGGCCCTGTATCTCTCTGCCCCAAGTATTCCCTGCCATTAATTCAGACAGCCTTAATATGCTCCACATTTGGTTCTGCAGAGGCTAATCTCACAAACCAATATGATCACTTGGAAGGTTTCTGTGTTGAGGACAGAAGAACTAACATGAGCTCTTGGTTGCATGCTTCCTCCTAGCAGGTGGTCAGTGGAATTTCAGTGATAGCACCTTTTGGGCTCTTCTGTTTTTACAGGAGGCTTGGGATGAGGGTTAGAGGACTGGTTCTGGAGAGGTGAGTACCCAGCCTACCAGCCATGCTCCATCCTCCCTTCCCTCCATGTTCAAACCCCTGTTTTGGCAGTTTGCTTTCAATAGATGCCTGGGTCTCTTCAAAGGCATCAGCTAGAGATGCCATCTCCTCCACAGACTTTACATCTTTGTCCCATAAACACTGCTTTACATCTGCCTAGGAAATGCTCTAGAACATTCTAGAAGATCAAACATTCCCTCAAAGCTTGTAACACCTTTGGCCCTTACCCTCTTTCCCATCAAATCTTTCATTTTGTTCACCTATTCCCTGTTACTCCTACCAGTATCCCTCTTAAGATTCCTACATATATCTCTATATGTTTCAGGGGTAATCTAAACCTTTGCCAAACAGTATTGTTGAATTTACAATAGTTTAAAGCACCTTCTATGGGCATGTCATTGAATACACTTAGGGCTTTACTGGTTAATTTTGCAATCAGAGTAGGTACTCTCTTGGCATCAGGCATTTCATGCACTGCACACAGCCTTTCAAATGTAGTCAGATATTCAGCAATATTGTCTGTCTCATTGTATGCAAGACATAAATGGTCCCAATTGTGGATTTTTGGAGTAATGGGAATCACTGGGGTGGGTGGGCTTTGGTTCTGCTTCGCTAGCAGGTCCGGTTGGCGTTTTAGCTTGTTTCTCTTTTCTCCTAATGTCTTTCTCTTTCCCCCTGCTAGCTTTCCTTTATCTCCAGTTCTTTCCGTTCCAAACGTCTCTGGTGCTCTCTCTCTTTTTCTGCAACCTGCACTCGAAAAACTCCAACCTAGGAATGGCTTCACTGTTTTCACGCATTTTCCTGCTTTTCTGTCCCTACTTCCCTTTCCCAAAATAAGCAAACAGAAAACAACAAACCGGTAGCCTCCTCCTGACTGTCCTTAGCCACCCCACTTCAAATCTTCACACCAGTGTATGAAGTGCACATCTTGCTCAGTACAACAAGCTGTGTGTATTTCACCCTGCCGACTACGCCACTGTGACGGGATCCCTGGGGTGCAGCCGGGGCCTGTGGGACCACTGTGCCTCCTTAACTCTCCCGCCTGGGCTGTCTCTCACAATGCTTTGCTAGTGACAAGCAGCAAACCCCTCCAGGCGCTGTCATCACTCAGCACAACCGCATGTGGAGCCCCACACCCGGCTGGATTGCATGAATGCTCCCAGAGCCACTCATGAATCACACAGAGACAGGCACCAGCTAAATTCCCCCAGCTCCAAGCCTTGTACCTCAGGAATATACTGTCTTGCACTGCTCAAGACGAGCAGAGCAAGTTTATTAATTGGTTCACCACTTCATCAATGGAAAGCGGATATACACCAGCCTTTGTAAACCTGAGCAAACACCCTTCCCAAACACTTCAGACAAACTCACTGGTAAAGATAAACAAGTAAACAAATGTATTGACTACAAAAGTTATATTCTAAGTGATCATAAGGTAGGTAAAAGGTCAGACTGGTTACCAAAGGAAAATAAAATATAAACACACAGTCTAAACTTTCAACCCTATTAGATTGGGCAACATCTAGATTAAGCAGTTTTTCTCACCCCCCCTGGATATTACACCCTTGAAACCTGGGCCAGTTCCCTCCATTGGAGTCTTCAGTCTTCTCAGTGTCTTTGTTGCTTGCAGCCCTCAGTCCATGTGCTTGGAGAACACAAGTCCAGGCGTGTCTGGGGGGGCATTGCTGAGTCTCCAGGCCAGACTGAGCAATTCCCCTGGTGTGGCCTTATGCAGGTGAGTCATTGAATTGTAGCTCCCTTGCTGGACAATGGCTGCTGATGGTTGTTTGACACCTGTCCAGGGGCTGATTACTTTCCTTGCTGTTGTCTGTGGGGAGCTAATATCTGGCCGATTCCCCAGCTTGCAGCATGTTTTACTGACAAACCTGCAACACAATCTCATAACTTCATATGAATTAATGATACATATACTTAGATGGAACAGTGGGTGGGTTTCAGCAGATCATAACATTTTCCCTGATACCTTACATGCCATGCTTTATATGCAAGATCACAATTGTAAATAAATGAGGAGTATGGGGGTTACAAGGCACTCCCCCAAGGTATAGAATGTCACACCGGACACACAAGAAGTCACCAAAGATGAACGCACTGCATTTGAGACGTTCATTAACAGAGTTGTGCAAAATTACAAGAAGAAACCAAGAAGGATGTAGATGTAGTGCTTGAGTAGCCAACTTTAATTTGTGTGATGATTTTAAAACATGAGTTCAATCTAATCAAATGAAACATTTTTCAGTTTTCATTATGGTGCCATACAGCCCACCTTCACCCTCACAGTCTCGCCCCTCATTGGCCCTCACCCCCCCTGAAAATTCAAACACCCCCCTGCCCTTATTTCAATTCCTGGGGAAAACTGTGGACTTTCCTGTATCTCTGCCTCGTACACCTTTCTATTTGCTTACCAGGGTCTATCTGGCAGCATTGTTTCCATATCTCCAAGCCCTATTACAGGGCGTTCTGGATTCCAGTCCCTGGGCCAGTGATGCCAGCGGGTGCCACCCTAATATGCGCCCCCCACCAGCTTTGCGTTGGCGTTTCTTCTCCTTTTTCTCTTTCTCGTTCCTAGGGTTGCCAACTTTGTAATTGCACAAAACCGAACACCTTTGGCCTGCCCCATACCCCGCCCCTTCCCACAGCCCTGCCCCTGCCTCACCCCTCTCTGAGGCCCCAGCCCCCACTCACTCCAGCCCCCCTCCCTCTATCGCTCACTCTCCCCCACCCTCACTCACTTTCACTGGGCTGGGGGAGGGAGTTCAGGTGCGGAGGGATGCGGGCTCCAGCTGAGGGCGCGGGCTCCAGGGTGGGGCCAAAAATGAGGGGTTCAGAGTGGGATGGGGCTCCGGGCTGGGGCAGGGGGTTAGGGTGTGGGTGAGGGCTCCAGCTGGGGGTGGGGCCAGGGATGAGAGGTTGGGGTGGACGAGGGGACTCCAGGCTGGAGGCCAAGGGTTTGGAGTGCAGGAGCAGGCCCAGGGCTGAGACAGGGGGGTTGGGTACAGGGGTCTGAGGGCTCTGGCTGTGGGTGTGGGCTCTGGGCTGGGGCCAGGGATGCGGGGTTTGGGGTGCAGGAGGGGGCTCAGGACTGGGACATGGGGTTGGGATGCAGGAAAGGGTTCGGGGTGTGGGCCCTGGGAGGAATTTTGAGTGTGGGATGGGGCTCAGGTCGGGTGACCAGCTAGCAAGCGTGAAAAATTGGGATGGGGGGAGGGGGTAATAGGTGCCTACATAAGAAAAAGCCCCCAGTATTGGGACTGTCCCTAGAAAATCAGGATATCTGGTCATCCTAGGCTCAGGCCTGGACAGGGGGTGTGGGTGGGGATGTAGAGTGCGGGGTCTGGGAGGGAATTAGGTTCTGACTGGGGCAGAGGGTTCGGGGTGCAGGTGGCTCTTACCTCTGGAGGCTCCTGGTTGGCAGCACAGTGGGGCTAAGACAGGCTCCCTGCCTGCTCTGGCTCCACGCTGCTCCTGGAAGTGGACGGCATGTCGGGCTCCTAGGCGGAGGCACGGTCAGGTGGCTCTGCGCAGTGCGCACTGCCCGCACCCCACCCATGCAACTTCCATTGTCTGCGGTTCCTGGCCAATGGGAGCTGCGGAGGTGATGCGAAATTTCCCTGGCTCCGCCTCTGCTTAGGAGCTGCAGGGAAATGCCGGCCGCTTTTGGGAGCTGTGCGGAGCCAGGGCAGACAGGGAGCCTGTCTTAGCCCCGCTGCGCCACCAACAGGACTTTTAACAGCCCGATCAGCAGCGCTGACAGGAGCCTCCAGGATCCCTTTTCGACCACGTGTTCTGGTTGAAAACCGGACACCTGGCAACCCTACTCATTCCCCTGTTCGGTCCTGCTGCGTTTTGCGGCAAACAGGAAGTCCTGTTTAATGGTTAACGCCGGAGGCACCGAACTGACAGGTGCGGGCCAAGGACATGGAGAGATAACGGAACAGACGGTGGCAGCGGTGGGATCGCTGTGGGGACCCGCCCCTGCGATAACACGTCGCTGCCCCAGTTAACTCTTCACTTTCCTGCACTGAAAGGGCTGAGAGTGGGGAGAAATGGGCACCCGGCTGGATCGGGGCCTAGCACTCGGGGGGATCCAGCTCTAGCCAGACGGGCACTAGCGCCAGGCTGGGCTGTTAAATGCATCAGGCGGGTTAGCGGATGGGCCCCACCTGGCCACATGCACCCGCTCAGCAGCTGTCACCAAAGGCTCCTGCCCTGCAATGGGCTATCGCCCCCTGGTGGAGTCAGGAGGGAACTGCGTCCCCACACTCATTCCCTCCTGGGGAGAGGCCAGCAAAGATCCCAACGTGCTCAGCTCACCCGGGTAAAACTGCCCCCTCCGCACCATGGCAACAGCCGGCACAAGAGCCTGGCACTGCTTAGGTCCCATTTAAACCAGACGTGCCAGAAAGTCCCATTCGAGCCGTCTGTGCCGGGCTGCATTTCCCCGCAGAGGCTGGTTATCCCAGCAAAGATCTGAGCCCCCCAGCACACAACCCTGTGCCCGGCGACCGGGGACTCAGCCAACCATCCTGCCAGGGGCTGCGTCACCAACTCTTATGGGTTTCCTGTTGCTGTTATTGGGGGGGTGCTGAAAAGCCCCGGCTCCCAGCGGACAGGAAAACACTCTTGAACAATTCACAGGACGCTGGACATGGGGAATGTTCAGACGTCAATTATAAAGACCCTATGTTGAATTGGCCAACACCCATAACATTCAAAAACCAGTCGGAGACACTTCAACCTCCCCGGTCACTCTATTACAGACCTAAAAGTGGCAATTCTTCAACAAAAAAACTTCAAAAACAGACTCCAATGAGAAACTGCAGAACTCAAATTAATTTGCAAACTGGACACCATTAAATTAGGCCTGAATAAAGACTGGGAGTGGCTGGGTCATTACACAAACTAAACTATTTCCCCGTGCTAATTTTCTCCCTACTGTTACTCACACCTTCCTGTCAACTGTTTGAAATGGGCCATCCTGATTATCACTACAAAAGTTTTTTTTCTCCTGCTAATAGCCCACCTTATTCAATTAGTCTCGTTAGAGTCGGTATGGCAACACCCATTTTTTTCATGCTCTCTGAATATATCTATCTATATCTGCCTACTGTATTTTCCACTGCATGCATCTGATGAAGTGGGCTTTAGCCCACGAAATCTTATGCTCAAATAAATGTGTTAGTCTCTAAGGGGCCACAAGGACTCCTCGCTCTTTTTGCTGACACAGACTAACAGAACTACGACTCTGAAACCTCGCCCCTCCCAGTTCTCCAATTCATACATGATGCAGAGCCGCAGGCCACTCTCAGGATTCTGCTCCCACGGCCGGGCACAGTCGCGCGTGGTGGACGCAGCTTTTGAAACTCCGGCTCATTACAACATGTCTTGGATGGACGATGGCTGACGGGAGACGGGCCTCGCCGGCTATTTTATTGCTGGAAAATGCCTTTGGCCAGTCTTGGGATCTCTCGGACGCTGAGCGTCCGTTGGCGAGGGCGGAGGCGAGAAAAGCGCCCTTGGGAACTAAAGGATGAGGGTTTCCATCTAACGCTCCCACCTGCAGTAACACTATTTAATACTGGCCCACCCGAGACCGGGACACGGATCGATTTCCTCATGTGAGTACATTTCAGTTATTCTTAAACTAAAAACAGTTTCTATCAGCTTAGATAAAAATGAAGCCGAAGACGCTGCTCACCTGGGGCGCCGTTTAGTCTGGGGCCGGCCCTGCCCATAGTGGGGGGCCCTTGTTTCCCTTAAACTTTTCTATTTTTTCCCTTATTTGTCTTACAGTTGGACTGAGAGGCAGCACAGCCTAGTGGGCAGAGCACTGGACTGCAGCCATGGGGTGTGTTCCCTGCTCTGTCACTGACTGGCCTGGGAGCTTGGGCAAAACCCTTTCCCCTCCCTGTGCCTCAGTTTCCCCTCTCACCCTGTGTCTAGTTAGACTGTTAGCTCTTTAGGGCAGGGACTGTCTGTCCCATGCTCTGTGTGTACAGCACCTAGCGTAGTGGGGCCTCTTAGTGCCACTCTGACAGACCATAATCTCACTCTCTGAGCTCTCCCAGCCCAGCCCAGCGGCGGGAGGTGGTTATGGTTTAACAGGGGATGAAATGATTCACGGCGCTTCAACTTTTCATGAGCTAGAAGCTGGTTTATTGTCACTGCTCAGAAGCTCCCAAGCAAAGCAAGCGCTAAGCCGCAGGGGCGCTGGGTTAGAGGCAAATCGCACTTGAATTAAAAACGGGTCAGGGCTCGGGGACACTGGGGTTCCCTTTGTGGGGTGGGGTAAATAGCGACCAATTTCTGGGGGAGTCCAGATGAATTTCACTGCAGATGTCAGGGGGCTGGGGGCAGAGGAGGGTTTGACTCTGGAATTGAGAATTGCTCAGACGTTTAACAGGGGAATGGAGGCGACATTCCTTGAGCTGCCCAGGGATTGGCAGGGCTGTCGCCACGGAGCTCGGCTGAGGATTGGCCCCACCCGTTGGATGCTGTCAGACCCTGGGCCTGGCTGTGTGTGGAGCCGGGCTGAGCCGCCGTGCCCGTTCCGGGCGGGAGCGAGGGGCTAGGCCTGGCCTCTGCTGAAGGAAGCAGCTTGGGGGAGGCAGGTGGCTCCCAGGTGCCATTAGAAATCTGAGCCCCCCCGGGGTGACGGGGAGCAGCAGAGCCCAGGGGAGACGGGAGCGTAACCCCAACTCTCAGATCCCTGCTCTCCGGGCCCCAGGAGGCAGCAGGTGGGCGGGAAGTGGGAGGCTGCCCCCTGCTGGAGGACGGAGGTGCTGCTCGAGAAGGCAGAAGCCGCAGGCGGGGTCAGCGGTGGGTGCAGGGGCTTCCCCGAGGCTGCAGTGACTCAGGCTTTGAACCTGGGCCACCTGCTGATGACCCTGTAGAGGGCGTTCCCGGGGCAGCTGGTCGGGTTCACGTTGCGATGCCCCTTCAGGGTGTAGCTGCGGCTCAGGAAGCCCTTGGAGACGGCGCATTGGATCAGTCTCTTGGCGGCGTTCAGGGCGGCAGCGTTGGGGGCTCTGCCTGCAGGACAGAGCAGCCCCCTGTTAATCTCACCCTGGCCCCTCTCTGCTGCTCAGGGGATGTGACTGTGGCCTGAATAAATAACCCCCCTCTGCCCACGCTCTCCATTGGCCATGTCAGTGTCACTCCCTCCCACACATTCGGTAATGCATCCCCCCCGCTCAGCTGCATTTGCTTAGCCAAGGTCCCTCCCCCCCTTTCCTAGCCCTGTGCCCCAGCCCGGTGCCTCACAGGGGGGAGCTCGACTGGGGCGGAGCCCGGCGGGATGGCGCTGAAGCCAGCTGGGTTAGCCCAGGGGCAGATCTCTTGCTGAATCCCAACCTCTGCCCCCGAGCTCTCAGCTGGGAGGGGGCACATGGTGCCCAGTGCCCCCAGCTGCAGCCGCCCTGTGAGTGCCCAAAGGCTTCCCACCATATGTAAAGCTATTTAAGGCAGGGGAGTGACATAATCAACGCTCGTTCTTCACGGAATCCCTGCCCAGGATGGCTGCTGGAAACACCTAAGAAACAAAGACTGGGGCGGACGGCGGGGGACGTGCTGAGCCCAGACTGGAAGGGTGTCTAGCCTGTGAATGAAATTTCTGAAGCTTTTCGCTGCAGGCCAGTGCAGCCAGCCTTCAAGAATCTCTGCAATCTGCCTAAAACATGTAGGGTGAGAAATTACTGCTGGGAGCCAGTTTCTTTACTAGCTTAAGCTTATCTTGCGTGTTTGTTTTATGTGCTTGGCGATCTGCTTTGCTCTGTTTGCTCTCCCTTATAATCACTTCAGCTCTATCTTTTGTAGTTAATCAACTTGCTTTTGTTCGGTCTAAAACCAGCGTGTGGAAATCATCACTGGGGGGCAAAAGCTGTGCCTGCCTTTCTCCCCATGGAGGGAGGGGGTGAATTTCATGAGCTTGCGCTGTCCAGTGCCAGACGGTACAATTTTGGGTTTCTCCTCTAGAGGGGGGGGGGCGCACTTGAGGGCTGGGCAATCCCTTACCTGAGCCTTCCCATTCAGAGCTGATCTCAGCATCTTGTGTGTTTCTGCAGCTGGGGGTGTCCCTACCTGCGTGTGCTGGAGGGGCCTTGAGAGCCTGTCACAGCAGCGCCGCGTAAAGGGAAGCCAGGTTGGTGGCTCAGTGGTACCCCAGTTCCAAGTGGCACCCCAGAGGGAACCTGTCACAGGGAGCTCAGTGTCCCCACCTGCCGCCACCCTGTGAGTGCCCAGCTCAGGCGCTCTCTGCCGGGGGAGGCCAGGGCCGCAGGCCCCACCTCCAGCCTAGGGGCTGCACCCTGCAGAGCCGGGCTCTGGGCAGGATTTAGGGGTCACCAGCCACACCTGAGCTCCCAGGGCGACGCGAGGACACGCAGGGCTCATGGGATCCTGGGAGGGACAAACAGGGGAGTAGGGGCCACCAGAGCCAGCCAGGGGATCCAGTGACGGGTCCAGTGATGCCGTATACAGGTGACCACCCCCCCCCCCGCTCCTACTCACTCTCCCCTCCCTGTACTCTCCCACGTCACTACAGCGCCAGGGTCCTACGGGCTGCCCCTGCTCAGCTGTGTTCCCTGGCCCTAGATCCTTTCTGGGTCGCTGCTCTCCAGGCCCCAGGCCGTAGGTCTGGCCTGCGTTTCTTGGGCCCCATCCCTGCCCTTGTGCTTGGCTGGATGAAAACCCCACGTTGTTTGCTTGCAGCCAGCCAGGTCGCTCTGCAGCAGTGACCCGTCGTCATTAGTTACCAATTCCTACATCACCGGAGATGGTCTCTGGGGGCAGAAACCCCTGCCCCGGGCATCAGGAGAGCAGGTGTGGGCGGGAGCCCTGCAGGAGGGATTCCCAGCTCCCAGCACGGCCTGGGAGCGTTGCCAACTTTCTAATTGCAGAAAACCGAACAGCCTTGCCCTGAGGCCCCACCTCTGCCCCGCCCTTCTCTGAGGCCCCTCCCCCACTCACTCCATCCCCCCTCCCTATTTCGCTCTCTCTCCCTCACCCTCACTAACTCGCTCATTTTCACTGGGTTGGGGGGGGGAGCATGAGGACTCAGGCCCTGGGGTGGAGCCAGGGATGAGGGGTTTGGGGTGCAGGAGGAGGCTCTGGGCTGGGGCTGAGGGGTTCGGAGTGTGGGAGGAGACTCAGGACTGGGGCAGGGGGTTGAGGTGCGGGAGGGGGTGTGAGGTGCAGGCTCTGGGAGGGAGTTAGGGTGCAGAAGAGGGTTCTAAATTGGGGCATGGAAAGGGCTTTGGGGTGCAGACTCCAGGCGGTGCTGACTTCAGGCAGATCCCAGTAAGCGGCGACATGTCCCCCCAGCTTGGGGGGCAGCCACGGGGGCTCCACATGTTGTCTCCACCCCAAGCACCAACTCCGCAGCTGTCATTGGCCGGGAAGTGCAGCCAATGGGAGCTGCGGAGCCGGAGCTTGGAGTGGGTGCAGCGTGCGGAGCTCCGTGGATGCCCCCGAGCTGGAAGGAAATGCCGGCTCGTTCCTGGGATCTGCACAGAGCCGGGTAGGGAGCTTGCCAGCCCGCACCAACTTTTAACGGCCCAGTCAGCGGTGCTGACCAGAGCTGCCCGGGTCCCCTTTCGACCGGGCACCTGGCAACCCTAGCGGGGAAATCCGTACAGACGGGACCCACGTACTGGAGAAGCTGCCCAGGAAGCTGAATCCCAGCGACTTATAGTTCCAGTTGTAGGCGTGGGCCCCCACGCTGCTCCAGCCTCTGCCCTCGTAGACTCTGCCGTCCTCGCCGATCAGGAAGCTGCAGGCAGAGCGCAGTGTGAGACCCGCACAGGCACGTCGGCCGCAGCCTCCCCTCCCCATCGCTCCTGGCAGCTCCCCCAGGGTCGTCGCTGGCCTTGCCCGGGTTTGAACCTGGGACCCTCGGAGCTAGAAGCTCAATCCTCTGCCATGCAGCTAAAGACCCACTGAGGAAAGGGACTGGAATGGGGGGCTAACCTGTATTGCACTGTTTGGCCATTAGGTGGCGCTTTGTGTAAAGCCCCTTATGGAAGCAGCCCTGGGCCCCACCTGCACACAGGTGGGGGGTGAGGGAGGGCTGTAGCCGGCCCAGATGTGGGGCAGGAGAACAGCCCTGGGACCCGCCACCCTGCGGGAAATTCCCAGCTGGGTTTTCATCCCCCGACGTCACCATCTCAAAACATTTCACAGAGCAAAATCTCCAGCCAGGTTTTCATTGCGGGGCGTCAGGCCGGCCCCAGGGAAAGGTGTTGATAACACCGGCACGGGGCAAAGTCAGAGACGAGCAGGGCACAGGCCACGCAGCATCTGTCAGCCAAGCTCCTGGCATGGCCCAGGGGCTCCCTGTGGCCCTCCATCCCCCCACCAGCTTTATGACTGCCCTGTCCCATCCCCCGTTCTTCAGGGACTCCCTCAGCCCCCGCCCCAATCTCCCCCTGCCAGGGGCTCTGTGGCCCCCGTCCCCCTCCAGGGCAGGCAGGGCTCGCAGAGCTGGGAGGGCTGGGGGTGCAAACACATCTCTGCACCTGCCACGTTTTCCACCTGCCCCCCTCCCCCAGACTCATGGGGGGGCAGGACTTGGGGGAGGGTCTGGAGCCAAGGCCCAGCCTGGTCCCGTGTTCCAGCCCCCCTGGGTCCCGGTCTGGGGGCGGGGCAGGAGCATGTGCGGCAGCTGCTGGGGTGGGGCGAGGGATGGGACAGGGCAGCAGCACTTGGGCAGGGCATGGGGGGGCACACGGGGGGCCAACTGCTGAGGAACTGCCTGAGAAACAGAGTCAGGAACTACTGGGTTGGCCCTTCCCAGCCTAAATCCGGTTCCCGCACTTCCAAGTCTCAGCACCTCCCCTGGCTCCCCATCCTCCCTCAGCGCCCCCTTTGCAGGGTGCTTCCCCCCCCCCCCCCCCGATGGAAGGGAGGGTCTGTATAACCCACATTTCACCCCTCCTGCCCCCCATGGCCTCCTAGGGGCATATGCCCCTCAGCTCTGTGGAGGCCCCCGCCCCACCCTGCCGCACTCACTTGTAGCCGATGTCGGGCCAGCGCTGGGTGTCCATGTGGTAGTTCTGGATGCCCCTGACCTGCCGGCTGCAGGAGGCCTGTGTGTAGCAGCGGTTCCCTGCCGTGTGGTGGATGATGACGTAGGGCACTGGGGTCCTCAGTGGGACCCTGTTTCTCGGGGGCCGGGCCCCCCCCCACTGGCGGCGTGAGATGATGCGGGGGCAGCCTGTGCCATGGGGGGAGGGGAGAAAGGGCTGGATTAATGTGGCTGCCCCCCACCTGCCCCAGCCCACGCAGCAGGATCGGGCCCATAGCTGGTGCTCTGAGTGGGGCTGCGGCAATGGGGAGGGAGTGGGGCCAGTAAAGGCCGTGCACGGCGCAGGGAGGACGCGCAGCCCTGCGTTAAATGAGACGGGGCTGGGGAGAGGCCTGGCCGGGAGCCTGCTCGCCGTGCAGCAGCACCCGCCGCTGGCAGGAAAGGGGCGAATGGGGAGCCAGGCCAGGCTGGAGGGAGACCAAACAAGGGCTGGGCTGGAGAATGTGGGTGGGGCTGGTGCTCCGAACTCATCCCGGGCTGGGGAAGCTCCCGCCCAGGGTGTGCGGCTCAGAACCCATCTGTCTCCTCTGCCCCCTCCGGTCACTTGCAGCCCTACAGCCTGTCCCCTTTGCCCTGCAGCCTTTCCGCTCTCTCTGCATCCGGGAGGCCCCTGATCCTTCTGGTCTCCCACTGCTGACCCCCCTGCCCCTATGCCAGGAACTTCCGAGTCGGGGTGACCAGGATGGAGCCCAGTGCCCCAGAAACTGGAAGGTCAGAACATCCGACCCTGAGAAAAGGCTCATTGGGCACAATCAGCCTGTGGAACTCGCTGCCACTGGCTGTCACTGGGCCACGAGCAGGATCCAGCAACGGATCAGAGGTTTCTATGGGGAACGAGAACAGCCAGCGTGGGACTGGACGGGCTCCCGCCCCAGGGCTTGGGGCCATTAACTGATGGGAGCAGAAAGGAAATTGCCCTGTGGCTGGGTTATTCCATCATGGTCCACTAGGGGGTGTCAGTCACCTCCCTCTGGAGCATCTGGCACTGGCCGCTGCCGGAGCCGGAGCACCGGGGTAGATGGGCCCTGCTCTGATCCAGGGGCGATTTCTTGGCTGCAGGGACATTCCCAGCATGAATCCTGCTAACGGGGCCTTGGTGGGAGCTGGGGGACCAGATAGTGTTGTTACAGCTCCCCCCCACCCCACCTCTGCCCCTGCTCTCCCCCTCCCCAGCCCCCTTTCCCCTGCCCTCCCCACACAGCCTCAGCTCGCTGCCCCTCTGCATGCTGGGAGCTGGCCCTTTCTGGCTCTTGGTTGCCCCAGGGCAGTTCGGGTTGAGCTGGGCTGGCAGGGGACACAGCCTGGGTGGGAAGTGTGCGACAAGACACTCTGGGATCGGTTCCCCTTGGGCAGGGCCAGGGGCCTCGTCCCTTGGGCCGATGAACACTAGGGCTCTGGGAACGGGCGGCAGGGGCACGACCCAGCCCTGCCTCATGGAGGGATGGGCTGGACTGAAGCCGAGGGGTATCTCTAGCTCTGCAGGGGCAAGTCCAGCCCCGGGCTCCAGGCCAGGGGCTGGGTTAGTCGGGTGCCTCCATCGTTAATTTCCCACGCCTGCGTTTCCACCCCCTGGGTTCTGCGCTGCATCAGGGATTCCCAGCCCTGCCCCCCACCCCCAGCCCGGGGGATCTGAACTCACCGAGCGCCGCGGCGCAGAGCGCTGAGAGCAACACGACCCGCGTCAGCAGCAGCATCTTCCTCTCGCTTGACCCTGTGGGGAAATGCGCCCGTCACAGCCGCCTGCCACCCCCAGGAGGGGGCGCTGCTGGGCCGGAGCCAAACACCCCCAGAGCCCCTGGGTAGCAGATCCCCCTGCGCTCAGGCTGCCCCAGGCTCCCAGCCCAGCCTGTCGCCTGAGGGCAGCGTCCCAGCCCTGCCCAGATCCCCCATTTCCCCCGAGCTCCCCGTGTCCCCATGGCAGCCCCTTGAGCTGCAGGCTCGGCGCTGGCCCCGGCTGTACTAACACTGCCCAGCTGGGGCTGCGGGGAGAAGAGCCGGGCCGGGCGCTGCCCAGACACACAGTGACCGAGATCAGGGCCCCGTCGCGCCGGGCGCTGCCCAGACACACAGTGACCAAGATCAGGGCCCCGTCGCGCCGGGCGCTGCCCAGACACACGGTGACCGAGATCAGGGCCCCGTCGGGCCGGGCGCTGCGCAGACACACAGTGACCGAGATCAGGGCCCCATCGCGCCGGGCGCTGCCCAGACACACAGTGACTGAGATCAGGGCCCCATCGCGCCGGGCGCTGCCCAGACACACAGTGACCGAGACCGGGGCCCCGTCGCGCCGGGCGCTGCACAGACACACACTGACTGATATCAGCACTAAGAGCAGACAAGGCAGGATGTGAATTCAGCAGACCTCAATGCTACTTATAAAGAAAGACCAGAGCACGGTCTGGTCATGGGCACCAGGTTTGTATAATTTTTGATGGTGCCCAGAATGGGTCCAAGCAGAGCCGTCCCGTCCATAGGACAGACTGGGGCAACCGCCCCAGGACCCGTGCTTTGGGGGGGCCCCGCTCTTCATGGGGATGCAATGTCCTAGGCGGCCTGAGGAGTTAGTGGGGGGGTCTGGCCCCAGTCCGCCCTCTCCGCTCTGCCCCGCTGGCCCACGGCGTCACTTATTGGAGGGGATGGAAGCTGGAAAGAGGCAGGGCAGGGGTGAGGGCTTGGGGGAAGGGGTGGAATGGGAGCGGAGCAGGGGTGAGAAGAGGCAGGGCGGGGCTTGGGGGAAAGGGCAGGGCGGAGCGGGGCGGG
>NC_048313.1:5934802-5999397 GCF_013100865.1 Trachemys scripta elegans
GATAAAGGGGTGAAAACTAATTGGTGGTAGGTGGGGAGGGGGGGGCCCCGGGAGGGCGGGGGGGGGCAGGCCTGGGCTGGCAGGGGGCTGCGGGTCGGGAGTGAGGGGCACCGGCAGAGCTTGGGGGGGGCAGGGCTGGGCTGGCAGGGGGCTGCGGGTCGGGAGTGAGGGGCACCGGCAGAGCTGGGGGGAGCCGAGGGCTGGGCTGGCAGGGGGCTGCGGGTCGGGAGTGAGGGGCACCGGCAGGGCTGGGGGAATCCCGGGTCTGGGCTGGCAGGGGGCTGCGGGTCAGGAGTGAGGGGCACCGGCACAGCTCTGTACATTTGGTTGTGATGTGGGAAATAGCCCAGTCCCTCCCCCGCCACCCAAGAGGAGTCGGGACAAACACCTGCCCGGAGTCGAGGACATTTAAGGCTCTAACCTGGGAAGCGTCTTGCAGCAACGGAGCCAACCCAGGGCTGCCCCGGGATCAAGGGCTGCCCAGCACCGGAGCCGGGATTGACAAACGAGCCTGCGCGGCAGAGAGGCAGCAATGGGGGGCTCCAACGCCCCCCACACTGACCCCCTCCACCAGCCCCCACCACTCTGACTCCCTCCATCGGCCCCCACTGCCCCGGCCCCCACTGCCCCGACTCCCTCCACCAGCCTCCACCACCCCAACCCCCTCCACTGAACCCCCCACCCCAAACCCCGCATCCCGACCCCCTTCCCCCGGCCCCCTCCGCCCCTGGTGGGAGTCACTGACTCAGGCAGGGTTAGATTAACCTTTGGTTGGCCTGGCACCAAACACGTTTGTGGGCCCCCCCACTAGACCTCTATGGCCAGCACCCCCCGACCCAGTGACTGCCCAGCTCCCCACTGCCCAGCGCCCCAAAGCCCACAAACCTCCCCCCCAAGCCCCTCTCCCACGCCCTGCCCCCGGCTGCACGGACCTTATAAACGAAGCCACTAGGTTGTTCCCCCCCACACCCGTTGTATTGAATGACTCCCCCCTAACAGACATCAGGCTCCAGCTTCCTCCACCACAGACCCTGGTGCTGCCCCAGGGCTAGTTCTCCTCCAGACCTGCTGGTCTCTGCTCTGGGCATTTCAACGCCGGGGCAAGGAGCTCCCAGTTCTCCCCTGGCCCCCTCCTGCTCCCCGGGCCCCCGCTGCCTCCTTGCAGCTCTCAGCAGCCTGATGAAGAGCATCTCCAGGAGCTGCAAGTGCTTTGGAGAGTGCGGGGCGGGGGCGGATCTGTCCCCAGCAAGGAGCGGGCGTCAGGCAGCTAGGAAACCGAGCCGGCGAGGAAGGAGAAAAGCTGAACCCAGCCCCGACCCTGGGGATGACAACCCTGCTCGTGCTGCGGAGAGGTTTGTGGGACGTGTCCTCGGACCCACTGAGGTGAGGTGGGTCCCAGTGCCCTGACCTCGGTTGTTCCCTCACTGGGTCCAGCCGAGCTCTGCCCACGTCAGGGCCTGCCAAGGGGCTGGGGCATTTGCCCTGGGGGAATCAGACCCCAACAACAGGGCTATCAAGGCCCAGCTGTACCTGTCTAGGCCGAGTGATGGGGAAAGTTGTGACGAAGTTGGGGATTTTTGTAGTGTTTTACATGAATAGTGTGTTCGCGCCTCAGTTTCCCCGTGTGCTGCATGTTTAACGAGGAGGTGGGAGAGGGTTTGTGGTTGCAGAGGACCAGGTGCGACCTCACCTAGCGGCAACGACCTGGAGATGGGGGACCCTAACAACTGGTGACCTGGAGACTAAGAGGCCCACCCCAAGTTGGCCATCAGCTGGTTCTGGCCAGTGGGAGGACAATGGGCTGAGGCGAGAGGACCCCGATGACCTGACCAACCAGTTCCAGCCAGAGGGGAACAAAGGACGGAGGTGAGAGGGCCCCAGCGACCTGTTTATGAAGGAAGACAAAGGACAGGGGAGGAGCTGTTGGGGCCGGTGATATCGGATCCCAGCTGGAAAGTGCAGGGTCTCTGGACTGGAGAGAGGGACCAGGCAGAGCGCACCTGGATGCAGGGGAGACTTAGATGTGATGTGCTGTGCTGAGGGAGGCCAGCCCTGAGGCCCTGAGAGTTTCCTGTGCTGGGTTCAGATGCTCAATAAACCCTCCTGCGATACGCTGGCCGAGAGTCGCTCCGGGCTAGCGAACAGGGTGGCATTATTCCCTCTGGGCGTGGAGGCTCAAAATGTGATTGTAAATGAGGAATCACCCCAAAGCGGGCGTGTTGCCTGCGGGGTCCCCCAGGGATCGGTTGTTAGCCCTGCTCTAGTTCACATTTTTATCAATGACCTGGAAAAAAACCCAAATCCTCCTGGATAAAGTTTGCAGCTGACACAAAAACTGGGGAGTGATAAATACCGAAGGGCACAGGTCAGTGATTCAGAGAGGTCGGCGTCACTTGGTGTGACAAAGTGGGGGGCTTTCTTGTTTTCTGTGGAGTTTTCAATGGTTTGCATGCGGAGGGGGTAGGACTCAGTTTCCCTGGGTGTACCCCCCACGGACCGCACGGGGCCAAGAGTGGGCACGATCTGTGAGTCTGTGACAATGTGGTGTCAGCAGTGGGATTGGCCGTGGATGTGTTGGCTGCGGGCGCAGGTGCTTTGCAGTGAGTGGCTGCCAGCGATAGAACGAGGGTATTGAACGGAACCAGCCTGGAAATGGCCTAGAACCAGCTCCGTAAGAGCGACCTGGCGCGGACACTTGGTAAACGGGGGGCAAGCGAACACTCGGTGTTTCCGTACGGCTGCATGTTAAGGTCTACCCGTAGGAACAAAGCAGGTTGGGGGCTCTATCCTGGGAAGCGGGGACTCCGAAAATGGTGGCAGATCAGCTGAACGTAAGCCCCCAGTTTGACGCTATGGCCAACAGCACTAATGCGATCCGATGCCTGGGGTGCATAAACCGGGAGATCTGGAATAGGAGCCGAGAGGTGATTTTACTCTGTATCTGGCCCTGGTGCGACCGCTGCTGGGATCCTGTGTCCAGCCCTGGTGCCCACCTTTCAAGACGGATGTAAATTGCAGAGGGGTCAGAGAAGAGCTGATCAACGGCTTAGAAACCAGCCTTGTCGCGAGAGACTCAAAGGGCTGAACACAGAGATGGGGAAGGGCTGACTTGATCCCAGTCTATAAGTACCGCCCTGGAGCACACCTGTGACAGGGTAGTAGCTCACCGCTGTGGCGCCTCCTCCTGGTCGTCTTGGGGAATTGGCTCAAACCAGTAGGGCGCCTCTTTGGGTAGTGTCCCACCTGTCGTTCCACCTGTGTTGGGTGCGCGGACTTGCGTCACCCTCAATGTACGGAGTCCTCTTCTGGAGCACTGTCCTCCGACAGTGTCCCTTTTGCCTCTTCACACCCCCTTCCAGGGTGGGGGGGTAAACAACAGCCCCACACCTTCGAGTCCGATCCTCACCGTCCAGGACCTGGTGTGGTTCTGACCAGCCGCTCCCTGCGGCCCGTGGCTGTGCGTGGGGTAGCACAGCAAACAAAGGGGGGGAAAGGAGGGGGGGGGGAGACTCAGGCCCGCCCACTACTCTGAGTCCCGGTCCAGAGGCCCTCATAGACAGTCTCCCTGTCTTCCTTTTCTTTCCTCCTCTGACTATCCCTCTGGACCGCTTCCCCAACAGCCCTTCGCTACGCTAGGCCTCCTCCTCCCAGGCCTGCCACCTAGCAGGCTATGGAGTGGGGCCTTCTCCCAGTCTCTCAGGCTGGCCTGCGCTGTGCTGTCCGTGGTGCTGGCCTCCCAGCTCTGGAGACAGACCTTCCCCTCTGAAGGCCTGGGACAAACTGACTGCTCCTGCTCTGGGCAGCCTTTTATATGGCTAAGCCGGGCCCTGATTGGCTGGCTCCAATCTGCCTTCTTATTGGCTCCCAGTAAGCCCTCTCCTGATTGGCCGCGCGTCTACGCAGGCGCCTAGGCCTGCCGCAGCCGAGTCTCTCTGGGTGTGGGGTAATCGCCCCACCACAGCACCTATTTCATAAAGGGCTCGGCAGTCGAGCAGCGACGGGTCTAACACGAGCCCACGGCGGGGAGCTGAAGCTGGACGAATTCAGACTGGAAATAAGGGGTCACTTTTGAAGCGCGAGCGTCATTAACCATCGGAACAACTTCCCACGGGTGGGGCTGGGATTCTCCAGCACTGGCAATTTTTCACTCCAGACGGGATGTTTTTCTAACAGCTCTGCCCTAGTGTAGCGGGGTGGTCCCCCACTCCCTGGTCTGGCAAGGGTCACGGCCAGCCCTGGGAGAGGGCTGGGGCTAGGCTGATGGGGGAAGCAGCCACAGCTGGGCCACGCCCCAATCAGCCCTCAGCTGGCCCTGATAAAAGGGCTATGAGCCAGGAGCTAGGCACTCTCCCTCCACCTTCAGAGGGAGAAAGACCCGGCTGCCTGGGAGATGAGGGGGCAAGCAACAGAGCGGGGCTGGGGAAAGGCGAGAGGAGCTGGGGAGCTCCTGCCTGGCAACTCCCCGGGCTGCGGGCCCCATGCAAGGCCAAACCAGGTACTCGGGTTGCAGAGGCTGCAGCCCAGGGGTTAGGCAAAGGCAACCCCCACTTTGCTGATGATGAGTGGTTTTCTGCCCCAGTGAGCGGGGGCTAGATGGAGACTGGCAGTAGCCATAGACTGAAGCGAGGTGGGGATAGAGGGTTGGGGGTTCCCCCGGGAGGGGAGACCCAGATCTGTGCGGGTACTGCCAGGGGGCAGCACCCCAAGATAAAGGGGTCCGGGAGGGACATGGGGCCAGCTGCAGGCGAGACCCCGGCTGCAGAGGGCGCTCCAAAGGCTGGAAAAGCTAATTCCCTGGACGACCAGCAGGAGGCGCCGCGCCAGTGAGTCGTCGCCTCGCCACACCTAGGAATGACTTTGGAGCAAGTCTCTGTCTAGGTTCTCCAGGAGGGCAGACAGGATGATCACAATGGGCCCTTTGGGACTTGGATTCTGGGACTCAGTTCATTGCAGAGACAGACACAGTGTCCAGAACGGTGGCCTGGGGAATTAGAGACACGCTGGGATCTCTGCGGGGAACGGAGCTCGCTCAGGGACGAGCCATGCGGTTCATTTCACTGGATGGCGAGCGCTGAGAAGAAGCGAGGTGATTGTCAAAACCGGCGCGTCGCAGGGCCTCACACGTTGCAGTGGGGCACTCGCACGATGTGTGATTTTTCTATTAGTGATGCAGAGCCCAGCCCAGTCTGCTCGTTTGCACGGTTGACGTTGGCTACACGGCACTTGTGTCTCTCCAACTCCCCCGTGCAGTGGAAATAATTGAATTCACACCTTCAAGGAGAATCCAAACCTGCTGTGAGCTGTGCCAGAACGAACGGCCCTCGGAGTGACGTGCAAAGGTTTTGCTAAAGGCGTGAAAAAACTTGTCTGATTGCAGAAGAGATGGAAGTCTGTGCTGCCAGGGGGCGCTGTGCTCCAAGGCGCGATCATCCTTTTGAGACCGTGCAGACTCCAGTGCAGCGCTGGGGGGGTGCTGGGAGTGGCTGAGTAGGGGCCCTCTCCTATCAGACTCAATGGTGACCTGAAAGTCCCAGTGTGATGCTAAGGGGCATTGTGTTGCAGAGGGCAGGGTGGGGTCTCAGTAGGGGGCGCTCTCTTCTTTGAGACAGTGCAGACCCCAATGCTTCAGCCAGCAGGGGGCTCTGTGTTGCAGGCGATGCTGTCTTTCTGGGGCGTTGTAAGATTTATTCCCATCTCTTCTTGGTACAATCTGCCCCGTTATTCTCCTTTGCAAAGCCCTGGGCTACAGAGAGGGGTTTTCTTCCGGTTTCTCTTGCTCACCTGGGCTGGATTTAGGAATGAGCTAAGTGAGAACCTGGGATCAGACCGTGCCCGGCACTTTGAGCGGCTGGAAACCCGGGATCTAAACTGGGGTAACTTGAGCTCAAGTCCTATTGTCATTGTGACGGGTTGGATCACAGAAACCCCCTTGGGAGCTGCCACCAGATGTGCAAAGACTACCCCTGCTCCTGTTTTCCCTGCCAGCTCAGGACTCCAGCACCCTGTCTTGCTGAGCCAGACACTCCCAACGGGGTCTAAACCCAGATAAATCCGTTTTACCCTGCATAAAGCTTATGCAGGGCAAACTCATAAATTGTTCGCCCTCTATAACACTGATAGAGAGATATGCACAGTTGTTTGCTCCCCCAGGTATTAATACATACTCTGAGTAAATTACTAAATAAAAAGTGATTTTATTAAATACAGACAGTAGGATTTAAGTGGTTCAAAGTAGTAACAGACAGAACAAAGTAAGTCACCAAGCAAAATAAAATAAAATGCGCAAATCTATGCCTAATCAAACTAAATACAGATAATCTCACCCTCAGAGATGCTTCAGTAAGTTTTTCTCAGACTGGACATCTTCCAGGCCTGGGCACAATTCTTTCCCCTGGTGCAGCTCTTGTTGCAGCTCAGGTGGTAGCTAGGGGATTCTTCATGATGGCTTCTCCCCCTCTCTGTTCTCTTCCTCCCTTTATATATCTTTTGCATAAGGCGGGAACTCTTTGTCTCTCTGGGTTTCCACCCCCCCTCACTGGAAAAGCACCAGGTTAAAGATGGATTCCAGTTCAGGTGACATGATCACATGTCACTGCAAGACTTCATTACTCACTTGCCAGCACACACATATACAGGAAGACTCACAGGTAAATACAGCCATCTGCAGACAATGGGAGTCATCAAGATTCCAAACCATCATTAATGGTCCACACTTTACACAATTACAATAGGCCCTCAGAGTTACATTTTATATTTCTAGTTTTAGATACAAGAGTGGTACATTTATACAAATCAGATGATCACACTCAGTAGATTATAAGCTTTGTAATGATACCTTACAAGAGACCTTTTGCATGAGGCATATCCCAGTTACGTTACATTCACTTATTACCGTATTTTCTCTAAAACTATCTCAGTTACATTATATTGACTTATTATCAAGTTTTTATAAAACCATATAGACTGCACAACGTCACAGTCATTAAACCCAGGTGCTGATGGGATGGAGGGTAGCACAGGCAGCCACTGTGACTTTTAAAATAAGCTTTACTTAAAGCAGCGACTTGAGCCGCTCTCTAAAAGCCGTTCAGATCCATTCATAGAATCATAGAATATCAGGGTTGGAAGGGACCTCAGGAGGTTCTAGTCCAACCCCCTGCTCAAAGCAGGACCAACACCAACTAAATCATCCCAGCCAGGGCTTTGTCAAGCCAGGCCCAAAAACCTCTAAGGAAGGAGATTCCCCCACCTCCGTAGGGAACCCATTCCAGTGTTTCACTACCCTCCTAGTGAAATAGTGTTTCCTAATATCCAACTTAAACCTCCCCCACTGCAACGTGAGACCATTACTCCTTGTTCTGTCATCTGCTATCACTGAGAACAGTCTAGATCCATCTTCTTTGGAACCCCCCTTCAGGTAGTTGAAGGCTGCTATCAAATCCCCCCTCATTCTTCTCTTCTGCAGACTAAACAATCCCAGTTCCCTCAGCCTCTCCTCGTAAGTCATGTGCTCCAGCCCCCTAATCATTTTTGTTGCCCTCCGCTGGACTCTTTCCAATTTTTCCACATCCTTCTTGTAGTGTGGGGCCCAAAACTGGACACAGTACTCCAGATGAGGCCTCACCAATGCCGAATAGAGGGGAACGATCACGTTCCTCGAGCTGCTGTTCGATTCAGTTGGTCCTGGAACACCATCAATCCGCAGCTGAATTCCACAAGGTGGAGCTCGGAGTTAGCAGAAGTCCCAGCATGCAATGCTGCAAACCTTTTTCAAGAGGCACATGCTGCGGTCGCAATTCCCCCCCCCCCTCCCCCCATGGCTCTTTTAGCAAAATCCTTTCAAGATGGCATTAAAAATGCCTTCGGTAATGATGGCGAAGGGCCCTTGGAGGATGAACGGTGATTGAAATTGCACTTCATCCAGCCCGGCGAAGGGCCCTGGTGCTGCGATGGCTGCGATGGGTTGATTATCCTGAGACAGACAGGCAGGTTTAAATGTTAATTGCTGCGCTCAGCGAGCTGGGGGGGGGGGGCGGGCGAAAAGCTGCTCGAGGTGACACGTTGGTCATTCAATGGGAAATGAGGTATAATTGCACCACTCCGGCGCTCGCTAGTCACAGCTGAGCTGTCCCAGGCCCGTCTTCGGCTCACCGTGCTGCTTATTCCAACTGGGGTAGCGCGGAGAGACGCCGCGTTGAGATGTGGGTCCCGTCGTGCTCCAGACCCACTGCGCGAGGCAGCTCCCTGGCCCACAGAGCTACCACCAACATGGACACAAAAGGAGGGGTACCGCTGGGGCCTGGGGAGCAGAAGGGGAGGTCCTTGTCTGGTGTAAATTCCAGCCTCTGTAACTGAGACGGGTGCAGTGACCACAAGTTCATATTCCCCTTCCACACACGCCACCCTCTACCTGCCTTAAGGGTGAGCCATGGGGAGGAAGGGGCAAGAGAGGAGCAGGTGGGGGTGTGGCCTTGGGGGAAGGGGCGGAGTGAGAGCAACGCCTCAGGGGAAGGGGCGGGGCTTTAGGGGAAGGGGCGGGGCAGGGCGGGGCCTCGGGGAAGAGGAGAAGCAAGGGTGGAACCTAGGGGGGAAGGGGCAGAACAGGGGGCGGGGTCACGGGTTGCGTGCTGGTGACCCCTCCCACTTCTAGGGAGCATCTGGCTCTCCGGCATGGTGACGCCCCATAGATATGTGGGAATGGGGAACAGAGTGAAATATGTCACAGCTAATCACAAGCAGCCCCTCGCTAGCAGTGTGGCCAAGTGGTTAGGGGGCTAGCTGGACACTCAGGAAGGGCAGGCTCAAACCTCGGTTCTGCTATAGCTGCACTGTGTGACGTTGGCCTGTCTGTACACTAGGGACAATCGTTCTGCCCGCCCTCCCAGGGGGTGTAATAAATATTCACTTTCGCTGTTATTTATGGACTGAGCTCTGGGAACTCATGATTGAGTCATTGATGGTTAGAAAATTCATGACCACGTAACCGGCAGGCTGTTGAATTTCGCAGAGATTGCAGGGAATGGATTTTACAACTAAATGGAGCCAGTCTCAAGGACAGAAGGACGGTTACAAGTAAGGTCCTTGAAATGGACTCGATTTCGTGGGAAGGGTCCGTCTGTCCTTGAAATTGACTAGCTACGACAGCGATTATTTTTTTGAATGAAAGACTTTGTCCTGGACGTTTTCCTTTAAAAAGCAAAATATTGAAGCGGTCGCATCGCTCGGGGGCCTTTTCACGCTTTTGTGAAACGGTGAGTTACACAGGGCCCCACCTGGGGAGTGGGTGGCATCCACCCCCTGAGAGAGCAGGATATTGGCTAATCACAGGCTACATCTGCAGTTAAAACGCTGCAGCTGCGCCACTGTGGCACATCATTCACCGCGGTTAGTCCACCTCCCCGAGAGGCGCTACCTGGGTCGATGGTGCTGTCTACTCCTGGAGCTGGGTCGGCATAATTACATTGCTCGGGGGGGAGGGTGAAAAATCTGCTGGGTTGACTGAACTTTTGAGTGTAGAGCTGGCCTGAGTGAAAACCGGACTTCTGGTTTTTGCCAGAATCTACTGGGTGCCGCCTCTCGATGACAAGAATGTCCCCTGACGTTTTAGAATCGATCGGCTGCAGCCCGTCAAGCCCCAGTAAAAGCCCCATCTTGTTAGTATCTTCCCCTGTCAGAAAGCTGATGTCAGTGCCCCTTTTGAATTTCCTCCCCCAGAGAAGCCCTTGTGTTTGAGGACAACTGTTAAACCCTAAGCCATGAGTTATAGCATCATAGGGCTGGAAGGGACCTCGAGAGGTCATCTAGTCCAGTCCCCTGCACTCATGGCAGGACTAAGTATTATCTAGACCTTCCCTGACAGGTGTTTGTCCAACCTGCTCTTAAAAATCCCCAATGACGGAGATTCCACAACCTCCCCAGGCAATTTATTCCAGTGCTTAACCACCCTGACAGGAAGTTTTTCCTAATGTCCAACCTAAACCGCCCTTGCTGCAAATAAGCTCATTGCTTCTTGTCCTGTCCTCCGAGGTTAAGAAGAACAATTTTTCTCCCTTCTTGTAACAACCTTTTATGTACTTGAAAACTGTTATCATGTCCCCTCTCAGTCTTCTCTTCTCCAGACTAAACAAACCCATTTTTTTCAATCTTCCTTCATAGGTCATGTTTTCTAGACCTTTAATAAATTTTGTCGCTCTTCTCTGGACTTTCTCCAATTTGTCTATATCCTTCCTGAAATGTGGCACCCAGAACTGGACACAATACTCCAGTTGAGGCCTAATCAGCGTGGAGTAGAGCGGAAGAATTACTTCTTGTGTCTTCCTTACAACACTCCCGCTAATACATCCCAGAATCATGTTCGCTTTTTTTGCAACAGTGTTACACTGTTGATTCATATTAGCTTGTGGTCCACTATGACCTCCAGATCATGGCGTACGCCCAGAGAAGTTAGAAAAAAACATGCAATGCTCTTGCTGGAAAGTTGCAACATAACACGACTTTATTTCCTAAAACCCAGAACCCTGACAATCAGGAACCAAAACCAGAGGAGACAAAGCAGGCTGCTCCCTGATGAAGCGAGGCCCAACTCACCCCACCTAACTCTAAGCTGGCTCTCTGCAGTCTGCATCAGATTGCACGCTGCCCTACAGACTCCTTTAGCCTGCCAGCAGGACCAGGAACCACCTGAGAATTTAAAATGATAGCTTGAAATTTTATCACATGTATTCACCACACAATGGGAATGCAAAACTAACTTTGATCCTGCCAATCTATCAGCATTTGTCCTCAAAAAACTTTGGTTCTATGTTCACCTGATCAGTTATGGCTGATAAGGTCCGTAATCCACACAATTAGACTCAGTCAGTGTCTTGAAAATTATCTCTTTATTTTTTATTTGGGCGGGAGGGGAAGCCTGCCCCCTTGTTGATATACTGCTTGCCTCCTGGGCGCTGAGCATTTGAAAGTCTGGCCTGCAGCTCTTTGGAAAACTTTTTGTCCCCGTGTGACTAAGAAGACCATTCAAAATTGACAATGCAAAGCACACCCCTCCAACCTGAAAAATGAAAAATAATGTTGACAGGGTCATTTTTTTGGTCTGCTTATTTTTGTGGGGCTGGGAAGCTGAAAAATCTAAAGGGAAAAATCAAGAACTAGAGTTTTTTGGTTTTTTTTTAAATGGGGAAAATCAGGAACCTTCTGGTGTGGCCAATTCTCGGTTGGGTGTATTTCTGGGCGTATTTGGGCGTATTTCGGAAAGTCTCAGCTCCGGGAGGAGTCCTGCCATGCGGGCAGGGGACTGGACTCGATGACCTCTCGAGGTCCCTTCCAGTCCTATAATCTATGAATCTATGAATCTCAGCTCGAGGAACATAAAGGAAAGTTGTTCTGGGGACGGGTGAGTTCAGACTCAGTAGCAGGGTGGAGAAGAACTCATGATTTTTATTTATTTCTGTATTTATTCAATCCGATTTTTTATTTAAATAGGATTCTTTTAATATAAATTCAAGACCTGTTTCTTTTAAAAAATAAACCCGTCTGAATGTAAATTTGAAATGATGACACTTGCTAAGGCTTACCTGATGATCACTAAAAGAATTCTAGGCAAGCCGGACGGGTTTGCTGATGACGTTTTGCAGAAAGTCAAGCCAGTGACCTGGGGGAAGTCGCTGGCTAAGCACCCGTAGGCACAGGTTGTGGAAGGCTCCGCGGCTGCCAGCAGTCGCAGGTGCAGAGAGAATGTGTTTCTCATTCCAGTGTATTCAGCTAGTGCAGTTCAATGACTCGCTCTGTCCAAGTGAAGAAGCTGGTTGGGAGCAGAGCACGTAGGAAAGCTTGTTTTTCTCTTCCGATTTGTAACCCTTCTGCCAGGTGGAGTCGACAGCAACAAGATCTAACTGCTCCTCTTAACAGCCCAACACAGACTTGGCTCGAGCCCCCATCCAGTAATCTGGGAAAATTACACACCACGCCGGGGCAACACTTCCCCTAGGGTGACCAGACAGCAAGTATGAAAAATCGGGACAGGGAGTAGGGGGTAATAGGAGCCTATATAAGAAAAAGACCCAAAAATCAGGACTGTCCCTATAAAATTGGGACATCTGGTCACCCTAACTTCCCCTCTCGCAAGCACCGAGTCTAGGTAGGAAAAGACTTTGACTAAAAAGGGGGAAGGAACCTGGCATTCATTTGGGGAAATGCCACAAGCAGGATTCTCAAGCATATGCCCGTGAGCAAAGCACCTACCCCAGAGCATGCTGGGTCGTGTGTCCTTTGCCTCAGTTTCTCACCTCGTGGTGTGAGAGGCTGACAAACAAACGTCCCTGTAACACCTCACTCCCCTCTCCCTCCACCGCGCTCCACTCCCAGCGGTTGTGACCTGCCGGCATCGAGAAAAGCTGTTTGATTCAAATCTTGCTTAGTCTGAAAGTTTAGGATTTAGAATGTGTGTTTGCTTTCTATTTTCTTAGGTAACTATCTCTGACCTTTATGCCTACCAATTATAAGCACTTAAAATCTCTCTTTCTGTCGTTAATAAACTTATTTTAATGTTTTATTCTTACCAGTGAGTTTGTCTAAAGTGGTTGGGGAATCTGCGCTCAGATTACAAAAGCAGGTGCGTGGCCGCTATCCTTTGACGAAGTGGCAAACTAATTAATGAGCTTGTGTTGTTCAAGAGACGGTCGTGAGCAGCATAAGATGGTACATTTCTGGGGTGCAAGGCTGCAGGGTTTTGCTGGTGTCTCCTGTATAGTTCATGCAAGGCTCTGGGAGCATTCATGCAACTTAGCTGGGTGTATCTCGGTATGCTGTTGGCTGAGTGATCACAACCCATGGAGGGGTTTGCTGCTTGTCATTAGCAAAGCGTTGTGAGAGACAGCCCAGGGTGTATGTACAACCAGCCCACTTAATGATGTTTTATTTCACTAATGGAAAACCATTTTAAGATGCTGTTTTTTGTGCATTTGTAATTGAATTCCAATTTGCATCCAAACGCAGCTTGTAAAAAAAAAAAAGCGTCTAATCAATAAGAAATGAGTCATTTGCCGTAATGTAAATTAAGAATCTGAATAAATGTTTATCCAGCTATATAATTGTTTGAATAAATGCATATAGATATAACCTGTCCTGGTTATGACAAAAGGTACAAAATGTAATGTAAAGGCTATATTTAGTTGCAAATCAACATGTTTAATGCTTACCAAGCAATGAAAATCAACCCTTTTTTTAGGAAAATAGCTCAAAGATACTAATGCAAAACAAGATTAAAATCAATGATTCAAACCAGGTTTTTCTCCCAGATGATATAAACCATGAATAAAATTGTTGATTGAAATCACATTGAATTTATCAATCCACCTAGCTCAGGAGAGCTGGGGTCAATTTCCTGGCTCTGAAATGTACTCCTTGTTTGAGTAACTTAATCTCCCCTAAAAAAACAACAAGGAGTCTGGTGGCACCTTAAAGACTAACAGATTTATTTGGGTATAAGCTTCAGATGCATCTGAAGAAGTGAGGTTTTTACCCACGAAAGCTTATGCCCAAATAAATCTGTTAGTCTTTAAGGTGCCACCAGACTCCTTGTTGTTTTTGTAGATACAGACTAACATGTTTACCCCCTGATACTTAATCTCCCCTGTGTCTCAGGTGTCTCCAGTGTGCATTGGTAAAAGAAGGGTAATAATCCGTCCTGCCTATTAAGATTGTAAACCGTCCATCAGCTCCCAGGAGCAGCAGGTGGGAGCTATGGGGAGACGCACTGGATGGAGAGATCCTGGCACTACGCAGAGCGTCGTTAATCCCACGTCGCGATGCCCCGTCAAACACCCCTCAGGGGTGAAATGTGGGTTGATTTTGCCAATGCAGAACCCTTCGCTCTGCGACAGCCCAGATCTCTGGCAGCCCCGGGAAGGGTCGGGGGCTGGCTGTGGGTGTTGCCAGGTAACCCCTCTTCTGTGCTTTGGGGGGTGCTATTAGGGCTCTGAAAGCAGACGGGGGGATCGGACCCCACAGTTAGCTCCAGGCTGCACGGGACTGGGTGAGAGAAATGCCCATGAACAGCTGGCCAGGAGAAGGGGATCCCGGAAAGCTCATTAGCAGGTGGGTGGGTTCACTGATTGGTTTAATGCATGTTCTCGGCAGTGCTGGCACCGAGGTGCTGCTTTGGGGGAGCTGGGCAGGGCCGGAGCTGTGGGGCTCACAGGGCTTGTAGCCTCTGAGGGGGTGGGAAAGCGACCGGCTCGGCCAGTCTGACTTGCTGGGGATATCACAGTGCCAGCAGGAAACCGGGCAGCCTGGAGCACCCGGCAGGAGGGAGAGCGAGGCAGGTCCCCGCCCACGAGAGGTAGCGCCTGGCGTGCCAGGAGCCCAGGGTGGGTGCCCTTTAGGTTTGCCAACCCTCCAGAATTGGCCTGGAATCTCCAGGAATTAAAGATGACTCTTTAATTAAAGATTATGTCATGTGATTAAATCTCCAGGAATACGTCCAGCCAAAATTGGCAACTCTAGTGCCCTGGCCAGCCCACGGAGGGGCAGGACCGATGCAGTTGCCCTGAGCGGTGACACCATCATTGTCCCTTCCTCAGCTACACGGAGCTCCGGCCATCACCTAGCCTGGGACGGCTACAGCCCCCCCCGCTGTGCCATGAGGATAACAGCGCCTGGCGCTAGGGTTGCCAGGTGTTCGGTTTTTGATGGCAACGGCGGGTTGAAAAGGGACCCTGGCCACTCCCGTTAAAAGTTCAGTTGCCTCTTCAGGTCCAAGGAAGCTGCTGGCATCTCCCTCTGGCTCCTAGGCTTAGGGGTGTTCACGGGAGCTCGGCGTGCTACTCCCCTGACCCCCAGCTCCGGCTCCACATCTCCCATTGGCTGGGAACTGCAGGGGGGCGGCACCTGCAGAGCAACGGCAGCGCGCAGAGCCGCCTGGCCACACCGCCGCCTAGGAGACAGAGGGAAATGCTGGCAGCTTCCCGGGTGCCGCCTGAGGTAAGCGCCAGCCAGAGCCTGCACTCTGAACCCCCTCCCATGCCCCAAGCCCCTGCCCTGAGCTCCCTCCTGCACCGAAACTCCCTCTCGGAGTCCACACCCCAGACCCCTGCACCTGCCCTCCCGCACCCACACTCCCTCCCAGAGCCCGCACCCCACACCCCCTCCCGCACCCCAGCCCAACAGGGCCCTGATCTTGGTCACTGTGTGTCTGTGCAGCGCTCAGTGCGATGGGGCCCTGATCTCAGTCACTGTGTGTCTGTGCTGCGCCCAGTGCGATGGGGCCCTGATCTCAGTCACTGTGTGTCTGGGCAGCGCCCGGCGCGATGGGGCCCTGATCTCAGTCACTGTGTGTCTGGGCAGCGCCCGGCGCGATGGGGCCCTGATCTCGGTCACTGTGTGTCTGGGCAGCGCCTGGCGTAACGGGGTCATGATCTCGGTCACTGTGTGTCTGTACAGCACCTGGCGCGATGGGGCCCTGATCTCGGTCACTGTGTGTCTGGGCAGCGCCCAGCACGATGGGGCCCTGATCTCGGTCACTGTGTGTCTGTACAGCACCTGGCGTGACGGGGCCCTGTGATGGATGCACAAACCGCCCCCAGAGAGGGAGGGATCAGGGAACTGCCCTGGGCCCTGGTGGCAGGGTTGCCAACAGTCCCTTATTACAAGGGACGTCCCTTATCTTTCCATCTCCGTCCAACAAGACCGGGAGCTGCTGAGTGCTGCGAAAAGCAGCAAGAAAGATGCCCGGCGAAGGTAGGTGAGTCCTGCATGTCGATGATGTTGATGATAATCTCAGGAGATGGGGTGGGGCGGGGATGCTAAGGAAACACCCCTTGTTTGAGAAATACAATGTAGGTGATGGGCCACCCCTGACAGCTCTGCCCTGCCCCACCCGCAGGGCGTGCCCCACCCCCAGGGCCCTGCCCGGCCGGAGGAGGAGCTTGGCAGGGAGCAGAGAGCAGCTCCCTTGAAAGGCGCCAGCGGAGGTGAGCAGGGCTGGGATCGGCAGCTCTGCAGAAGGAGCCGGCAGCAGGCCCAGCTGATGCGCTACCTGAGCTGTTGAGGGGAAGGACTCTGGGCATTTGCAGGGTCAGAGACGTCTCCTCGGGGTTGTTCTGGTCTTTGCTTCTCCCTCTGGCTTGGGGAGACTGGCAGGAAGTGACCCGGGAGGGTGTGTGTGGGGGGTGACACAGAGCTCTCCACGGGCAGGGCTCAGCTGCCAGCCTTGGGGCCCTGCTGGAGCCCGGGGGAGAGGGTGGGCCAGGGGTCCCCGGTCAGGGCTGGAGGCACACGGCCTGTCCCTGACACTAGTGACTCAGGACTAGGGAGATCCCCCATCCCAGAGAGTCCCAACTCTTGGGCTTTGGCCGGGCGATGCCCAAAGCCCTTTGCCAGGCAGCAGAACTAGCATTTGTTGGACCTTTTACATAGCCCGGAGGGGCTGGACACAGCCTGTGACCCAGCTGGAGGGCGAGACAGGAGGTGACGGACAGCCACAGAGCGACTACCAACAGGGGGCACCAGGACAGAGAGCGCCTGTCATGCCCTCGCCTGACCACTAGGTGGGAGCTGTGGGCTCAGATCCCTTCCCTGGCCCCGATCTCGGGCACCGTGTGTCTGTGCAGCGACCGGGGTAGCACAGAGAGCCTGGAGCACTGGGCCTGGGGCAAGATTTGAGGCCTGAACCAGAGGCTGCGAACCAAAGTCAGGCCGTGGGTTAGAGCAAATGCTGACAAGTTTGCTGTGCAGTTCACGTACTCGGCAACGTTGTCGCTAGTGTCCTAGGCACTAGAGATTTACGTAAATATAGCGTAGGTGGTACAAATACATTCAATTTAGTGCAAATAAGATGGTTGGACAAAATAATAAACAGGGGGTGTTTTGTCCAAGATCTCAGGACCCAGGGGAGGTGACAGACGAATGTGGTGACACACGGAAGGTGGGACAGAAGCTGCTTGTCTCAGTCTATTGCTCTCGGGTACCTCGCCGTCAGCCTGTGTGTGGCCTAGGGGACAGCGGTGATTCCCGTCGCTGCCTGACCCGCTCCTTGCCACGGGGCACTCATGTTAGTGAACCTGTAACCATGGAGCCAGGGAACTAGGACTGCACCTTCAGGGCAATGAACCTGGCCGAGGGTCTTTGTCACCAGACGACCGTGCTCTGGTCTGTCTTTATAAGTAGCATTGAGGTCTTGCATCCTGTCTTGTCTGCTCTTAGTGCTGACCTCAGTCACTGTGTGTCTGGACAGCGCCCAGCGCGACAGGGCCCTGACCTTGGTCACTGTGTGTCTGGGCAGCGCCCAGCCCGACACGGGACTGATGTAGGTTGGGACCTATAGGCCCTGCCTTAATGCAGCGGGAGCTGGGGCACACAGCGTCTCTGGATCGGTCGGAGCAGGAAATGGTGGCACGGATGGTGGCTGACGTGCTGTCCCCCCGGTGTGGCGTTCCCCAGCTCTCCAGGCCAGGCTGTGCTCTGTTCCCAGCCTTGCCCAGGTTGGGATGAAGGTTCTGCCCCCGGGATCGCGCTGCCAGGCCAGAATTGCTCCCTCCCCCTCGGACGCAGTCTGTCGGCCCTGGTGTTGCTACAGATCCCTGAGCCCTGCTGCACGAGCCTGGCTTCATCTTAACCAACTGCAGCCCCGGGTGAAATCCCCCCCCACACACACACACTCCTTCCTCCGCGGTGGCTGGGCTCCCGCCAGCATCGGCACGACGGTTTATTGACCAACTACCTGGCCCCACCCCCGTCGCCTTGGCAGGTGTTTATAGAGAGCAGCAGATGCTGGTGCCCGGAGCTCATTCTCCTCCCAGCTCTGCAGGAATCCAGGTGGGCACATGCCAGCCCCGCTCTGCACCCCACAGGGCGCCGGTCTCCATGGCCCAGCTCTGCCCCCAGCCCGGCTCTTCTCCCCACAGCCCCAGCTGGGCAGTGTTAGTACAGCCGGGGCCAGCGCCAAGCCTGCAGCTCAAGGGGCTGCCATGGGGACCCGGGATCTCGGGGGCGAAGGGGGTCTGGGCAGGGCTGGGACGCTGCCCCCAGGCGACAGGCTGGGCTTGGAGCCCGGGGCAGCCGGAACGCAGGGGGATCTGCTACCCAGGGGCTCTGGGGATGTTTGGCCCTGGCCCAGCAGCGCCCCCTCCTGGGGGTGGCAGGCAGCTGTGACAGGCGCGTGTCCCCACAGGGCCGAGCGAGAGGAAGATGCTGCTGCTGACGCGGGTCGTGTTGCTCTCAGCGCTCTGCGCCGCGGCGCTCGGTGAGTTCGGATCCCCCGGGCCGGGGGTGGAGGGCAGGGCTGGGAATCCCTGATGCAGCGCAGAACCCAGGGGGCGGAAACGCAGGCGTGGGAAATTAACGATGGAGGCACCCGACTAACCCAGCCCCTGGCCTGGAGCCTGGGGGTGGACCTGTCCCTGCAGAGTTAGAGATGCCCCCCGGCTTCAGTCCAGCCCATCCCTCCATGAGGCAGGGCTGGGTCGTCCCCTGCCACCCGTTCCCAGAGCCCTAGTGTTCATCGGCCCAAGGGATGAGGCCCCAGGCCCTGCCCACGGGGAGCTGATCCCAGGTCACACACCTCCCGCCCAGGCCGTGTCCCCTGCCAGCCCAGCTCCACCCGAACTGCCCTGGGGCAACCAAGAGCCAGAAAGGGCCAGCTCCCAGCATGCAGAGGGGCAGCGAGCTGAGGCTGTGTGGGGAGGGCAGGGGAAAGGGGGCTAGGGAGGGGGAGAGCAGGGGCAGAGGTGGGGGTGGGGGGGAGCAGTAACAACACTAGCTGGTCCCCAGCTCCCACCAAGGCCCCGTTAGCAGGATTCGTTCTGGGAATGTCCCTGCAGCCAAGAAATCGCCCCTGGATCAGAGCAGGGCCCATCTACCCCGGTGCTCCAGCAGTGGCCAGTGCCAGATGCTCCAGAGGGAGGTGACTGACACCCCCTAGTGGCCCATGATGGAATAACCCGGCCACAGGGCAATTTCCTTTCTGTTCCCACCATGGAGTGGCTGCCACAAGCCCTGGGGCGGGAGCCCGTCCAGTCCCACGCTGGCTGGTCTCGTTCCCCATAGAAACCTCTGAGCCGTTGCTGGATCCTGCTCGTGGCCCAGTGACAGCCAGTGGCAGCGAGTTCCACAGGCCGATTGTGCCCGATGAGCCTTTTCTCAGGGTCAGATGTTCTGACCTTCCAGTTTGTGGGGCACTGGGCTCCATCCTGGTCACCCCGACTCGGAAGGGACCTGGCAGAGGGGCAGGGGGGTCAGCAGTGGGAGACCAGAAGGATCAGGGGCCTCCCGGATGCAGAGAGAGCGGAAAGGCTGCTGGGCAGCGGAGCCCGGCAGTGGGGAATACAAGTGACCGGAGGGGGCAGAGGAGACAGACGGGTTCTGAGCCGCACACCCTGGGCGGGAGCTTCCCCCGCCCGGGGGGAGTTCGGAGCACCAGCCCCACCCACGTTCTCCAGGCCAGCCCTTGCTTGGCCTCCCTCCAGCCCGGCCTGGCTCCCCGTTCACCCCTTTGCTGCCGGGGCGGGTGCTGCTGCACGGCGAGCAGGCTCCCGGCCAGGCCTGTCTCCAGCCCCATCTCATTTAACGCAGGGCTGCGCGTCCCTTCTGCGCCGTGCACGGCCTTTGCTGGCCCCACCCCCACCCCATTGCTGCCACCCCACTCAGAGCACCAGCCCTGGGCCCGATCCTGCTGCGTGGGCTAGGGCAGGTGGGGGGCAGCCACATTAACCCAGCCCTTTCTCCCCTCCCCCGCATGGCACAGGCTGCCCCCGCATCATCTCACGCCGACAGTGGGGGGCCCGGCCCCCGAGAAACAGGGTCCCACTGAGGACCCCAGTGCCCTACGTCATCATCCACCACACGGCAGGGAATCCCTGCACCTCACAGGCCTCCTGCAGCCGGCAGGTCAGGGGCATCCAGAACTATCACATGGACACCCAGCGCTGGCCCGACATCGGCTACAAGTGAGTGCGGCAGGGTGGGGCGGGGGCCTCCACAGAGCTGAGGGGCGTATTCGGGGCCACTGCCCCCAGGCAGCCACGGGGGGCAGGAGGGGTGACATGGGGGTTATACAGACTCCTTTCCATCGGGGGGGGAGGAAGCACCCTGCGAAGGGGGCGCTGAGGGATGATGGGGAGCCAGGGTTGGTGCTGAGACTTGGAAGTGCGGGAACCGGATTTAGGCTGGGAAGGGCCAACCCAGTAGTTCCTGACTGTTTCTCAGGCAGTTCCTCAGCAGTTGGCCCCCCGTGTGCCCCCGCCCCCCCCCCCGCCATGCCCTGCCCAAGTGCTGGTGCCCTGTCCCATCCCTCGCCCCACCCCAGCAGCTGCCGCACGTGCTCCTGCCCCTCCCCCAGGCCGGGACTCAGGGGGGCTGGAACACGGGACCAGGCTGGGCCTTGGCTCCAGACCCTCCCCCAAGTCCTGCCCCCCCATGAGTCACTGGGGGAGGGGGCAGGTGGAAAACGTGGCAGGTGCAGAGATGTGTTTGCACCCCCAGCCCTCCCAGCTCTGCAAGCCCTGCCTGCCCTGGAGGGGGACGGGGGCCACAGAGCCCCTGGCAGGGGGAGATTGGGGGGGGGCTGAGGGAGTCCCTGAAGAGCAGGGGATGGGAAGGGGGCAGTCATGGAGCTGGTGACGGGTTGGAGGGCCACAGGGAGCCCCTGGGCCATGCCAGGAGCTTGGCCGACAGACGCCGCGTGGCCTGTGCCCTGCTCGTCTCTGACACTGCCCCCATGCCGGTGTTATCAACACCTTTCCCCGGTGCCGGCCTGACGCCCCGCAATGAAAACCTGGCCGGAAATTTTGCTCCGTGAAATGTTTTGAGATGGCGACGTCGGGGGATGGAAACCCAGCTGGGAATTTCCCACAGGGCGGCGGGTCCCAGCCCTGTTCTCCTGCCCCACATCTGGGCCGGCTGCAGCCCTCCCTCACCCCCCACCTGTGTCCAGGTGAAGCCCAGTACTGCTTCCATAAGGGGCATTACTCAAAGCGCCACCTAATGGCCAAACAGTGCAATACAGGTTTCCCCCCATTCCAGTCCCTTTCCTCAGTGGGTCTTTAGCTGCATGGCAGAGGATTGAGCTTCTAGCTCCGAGGGGCCCAGGATCAAACCCGGGCAGGGCCAGTGATGACCCTGGGGGAGCTGCCGGGAGCGATGGGGAGGGGAGGCTGCAGCCGACGTGCCTGTCCGGGTCTCACACTGCGCTCCGCCTGCAGCTTCCTGATCGGCGAGGACGGCAACGTCTACGAGGGCAGAGGCTGGAGCACCGTAGGGGCCCACGTCATGTACTGGAGCGCCAAGTCGCTGGGATTCAGCTTCCTGGGCAACTTCTCCAGTACGTGGGTCCCGCCCCAGTCTTTGTTTCTAAGGTGTTTCCAGCAGCCAGCCTGGGCAGGGATTCAGTGAAGAACGAGCGTTGATTATGTCACTCCCCTGCCTTAAATAGCTTTACAAATGGCGGGAATCCTTTGGGCACTCACAGGGCGGCTGCAGCTGGGGGCACTGGGCACCGTGTGCCCCCTCCCAGCTGAGAGCTCGGGGGCGGAGGTTGGGATTCAGCGAGAGATCTGCCCCGGGGCTAACCCAGCTGGCTTCAGCGCCATCCCGCCAGGCTCCGCCACAGTCGAGCTCCCCTTGCCTAGGGCACAGGGCCAGGAAAGGGGGGAGGGACCTTGGCTAAGCAAATGCAGCTGAGCAGGGGCGATGCATTACCTAAAGGGTGGCGGGGAGTGACACTGACGTGGCCAATCGAGGGTGTGGGCAGAGGGGGGTTATTTATTCAGGCCACAGTCACATCCCCTGAGCAGCAGAGAGGGGCCAGGGTGAGATTAACAGGGGGCTGCTCTGTCCTGCAGGCAGAGCCCCCAACGCTGCCGCCCTGAACGCCGCCAAGAGCCTGATCCAATGCGTCGTCTCCAAGGGCTTCCTGAGCCGCAGCTACTTCCTGAAGGGGCATCGCAACGTGAACCCGACCGACTGCCCCGGGAACGCCCTCTACAAGGTCATCAGCAGGTGGCCCAGGTTCAAAGGCAAACCCTGAGTCGCTGCAGCCTCGGGGCAGCCCCTGTGCCCATCGCTGACCCCATCTGCGGCTTCTGCCTTCCTGAGCAGCACCTCCGTCCCCCAGCAGGGGGCAGCCTCGCGCTTCCCGCCCACCTGCTGCCTCCTGGGGCCTGGAGAGCAGGGATCTGAGAGTTGGGGTTACGCTCCGGTCTCCCCTGGGCTCTGCTGCTCCCCCTCATCCCGGGGGGCTCAGATTTCTAATGGCGCCTGGGAGCCACCTGCCTCCCCCAAGCTGCTTCCTTTGGCAGAGGCCAGGCCTAGCCCCTCGCTCCCACCCGGAACGGGCACGGCGGCTCAGCCCGGGTCCACACACAGCCAGGCCCAGGGTCTGACAGCATCCAGGGGTGGGGCCAATCCTCAGCCGAGCTCCGTGGCGACGGCCCTGCCAATCCCTGGGCAGCTCAGGGAATGTCGCCTCCATTCCCGTGTTAAACGTCTGAGCAATTCTCAATTCCAGAGTCAAACCCTCCTCTGCCCCCAGCCCCCTGACAGCTGCAGCGAAATTCAGCTGGACTCCCCCAGAAATTGGTCGCCATTTACCCCACCCCACAAAGGGAACCTCAGTGTCCCCCAGCTGACCCGCAGCTCGGCCTGGCCCCCGCAAGGGCTGGCTTTCAAAGCTTTCAGCCCCAGCCCCTTTCGCCCCGACAGTCCATTCCCGCCAGCCTCTCACCGACGGGGGGCGAAGTGTTTGGATCTTCACACGGCAGGTGCCTGGGAAGGACCCGGCGGGTGGTTCGCAGAGACCCACAAAGGGGGTTTTAATTCAAGTGCGATTTGCCTCTAACCCAGCGCCCCTGCGGCTTAGCGCTTGCTTTGATTGGGAGCGTCTGAGCAGTGATAATAAACCAGCTTCTAGCACGTGAAAAGTTGAAGCACCGTGAATCATTTCATCTCCTGTTAAACCATAACCACCCCCCGCCGCTGGGCTGGGCTGGGCGAGCCCAGAGGGTGAGATTAGGGTCTGTCAGATTAGCACTGACAGCCCCTTGTGCTAGGTACTTTACACACAGAACATAAAACAGACAGTCCCTGCCCTAAAGAGCTCACAGTCTTACTAGACACAGGGTGGGAGGGGAAACTGAGGCACAGGGAGGGGAAAGAGTTTTACCCAAGCTCACAGAGCCAGTCAGTGGCAGCACGTGGAACAGACCCAAGGGCTGCAGTCAAGTGCTCTGCCCACTAGGCGGTGCTGCCGCTCAGTCCAGAGGGAGGAGATGGAGGGAAACCAGGGGGCACTGGTTCTGCACGGGTTACACACAGACAGGCCCGGCAGGAAGGGGAGGGGAGCTAGGGTTGGCTCCTGGTGATGGGAGCTGGGGCTGCGGCTGGAGACCGGTGGGAGGGGGCTGGAGTGGAGGAAACAGCCATGCCAGCAGCAGTGTCCCAGCCCCGCAGTGCCCAGGGCTGCCCAGCGTGAGGGGCGCTATGGGGAGGGGGCAGTAGCCCTGATGGGGCAGCTCTTTGTTACCAGAGTCGCTGTGGAGCAGTCCCCAAGCGAGGCTGGGAGCCCGGTGCCCCCAGGACTGAACGGGCCCCAGAAACGGGAGCAGCAGCTGGAGGCCGCACTGCAGATAGCGCAGGCCTGGACCCCCCACAGCCCCCGGTGTCCTGCCCCCGGCACAGTCCGGGTTCAGCCCGGTTATTCCTGCTTCTGAGCCGTGGGCCCAACCTCAAGGGGCTGAAGCAAGAGGTTTCACAGATGCAGCACAATCTCCCTTCCCGTCCTCTCTGAGACACCAGCATCGTAACAGCTTCCCCGGCCCCTGTGGGGCTGTGACACCCCAGGCCCCCCAAGCCGCCTTGCCTGGTCCCTGGGGTGTTTTGGCCACTGGCCCCATGGAGCTCGGCCCAGGAGGGGCGAAGGATCCCGCGAGGCCCAGGGAGAGGTTGGTCCCCTCGCCAGGGGAGGGTCTGGGCAGTCACAGCCACAGGTACTCGGCCAGGAAGGCAGCCAGGATCTTGCAGAGGTTCTCCACGGTTGGGGGGTGCAGGTTCTGCTCCGTGTCCTCCATCGTGTGCCAGACCCACGGGAAGGGGGTGGCGATGAGGTGCAGCACCGGCACTCCTGCAGCCAGACAGATACACGGACGGTCAGCGGGGAACCACCCGGGACCTGCAGCGCTGCAAGCACCGGCCTCTATTGCTGGAGCTACAGGAGTAATTCCACTAGTGTCAGTAGTAGTAGATTATTATCCCCATGTGTCCCAGCCACTAGAGGGCGACGTGTGACACATTCTAAACCCACACATGGCCTCAGCAGATGGAGCCAGGCCCTCAGGGATCCGGGCACGACCTGACCTTACATCTAGGAGCCCTGTGCTCCCCTGACCTAACAACGAGCAGCAGGCCAGGTGCATTATGGGAACCAGGTTGGCCAGAGACATCAAACAGGTCAGGGCCAAGTGGCGAGATAGCAATGATGTGTTTATAAAGTCTTTCACCCCCAAGGATCCCAGAGCCTACGTTCAAATTGCAGCCACTTCTGGGGTGAAGCGTGCCAGGCAGGCAAACAACATTTATAAAGCATTTTACCCCCTTAAATAACAACACTTAGCTCTTGCATAGCCCTTGTCCTCAGGGGATCCCAAAGAACTTTACAAAGGGGGTCAGAATGATTCCCCCCACTTCACAGATGGGGAAACTGAGGAAGACAGCAGCAAAGTCACCCAGCAGGGCATCGGTAGAGCCAGGACCTGAACCCAGGTCTCAGTCCCTTGCTCCATTCACGAGGCCAGGCTTGTGGGGGAGCCTGGGGGAGTCTCACCACACATTCTGCCCTGGCTCCTCCAGGGAGGCCCCCCGAGCTGTCCACTCCCACTGCTCTGCGCCTGGACGCCCGGTAACCAGGGGCAGGGCAGGTACCTTTGCGGAGGAAGGGGATGTGGTCGTCTTCGACAGGCCCATACGCAGGCTCCCGCTGGAAGTACGTCTGCTCCCGGGGGTGGGATTGCAGCAGGCCCAGCTGGTGCAGACGCTTCTCTGGGCAACACAGAACAGAGGGTGAGGAATGGGCTGGTTAATGGGACCTGCGAGGCTGGGGACGTGGTGAGACGAGCCCCACAGCGGCCTGTCCGCTCACACCAGAGCTCCCTGAGGGCATGGAGACGCTGCTGTCTCTGGGAGCAGGCAGGGGAAAACGCCGGAGAGGGAGGGGGGATTTCAAACCTGACATGTTGTGTTTGAGGGAAATAAAGTGTTGGTGAAAGATGCCAGATCAACAGCCCAGGGGGAGTGAATCCCCAATTCCCAGCTCTTTCCCACAGCTGGGGCTAGAACCCAGGAGTCCTGGCTCCCAGCCCCCTGCTCTAACCACTAGACCCCCCTCCCCTCCCAGAGCTGGAGCGAGAACCCAGGAGTTCTGGCTCCCAGCCCCCCCCGCTCTAACCACTAGACCCCACTCTCCTCCCAGAGCTGGGGATAGAACCCAGGCACTTTTATTCATTGTCAGACAGATGCAGGACCATCAGGACTGGGGGAGGGGGGGGGGAGAGTAGCTGTCCTGCTACGGGTGCCTGGGGGGGCAAGCCCCTCCCACCCTTGGAAGGAAGGAAGGTTCAGTACCGATGCCGACGAGCCGGTCGAACCAGGAGGCGGTGAGGGGGAAGTGGTTCTGGATGGTCGGGTTTCGGGCCCCCAGCAGGTCCAGCAGGATAAACAGGCTCTGGAAGGAAGCAACGAGGGGTTAAATCTGCAGGGGCCCAGTCACCCCGGGAGGCTCTGAGGTAGAGATTGGTACAAGATCCAATGCACAGAGTGACCCCCCCCGGACAGGCACCCCCCCATCCTGAAAGATCCCCTGTGCAGAGCTCCCCAGAGGGGCAGGCGGGCGGCTCTCACCATAACCTGGAGCTGGCTGGTGCCCGGCTGGTGTTGAGCCTTGGCCATGTGTTCAGCCAGGTGGCGCGCCCCGTACAGGGAATCCCTCTCGCTCCACTCCCCGAAGGCCTCCTCGCCGTCCAGGAACAGCAGCTGCAGCGTCACCTCGGAGCCCTGGGGAGAGACACGGGCTCGCTCAACCCCGGCACTGCCGGACAGGTGAGGGGACTGCACCAGGACAGCAGCAGAGCTGGGGATAGAACCCAGGAGTCCTGGCTCCCAGCCCCCTGCTCTAACCATTAGACCCCACTCCCCTCCCAGGGCCAGAGATAGAACCCAGGAGTCCTAGCAGACCTCAATCCCCTCCCAGAGCCAGAGATAGAACCCAGGAGTCCTGGCTTCCAGCCCCCGCTGATTTTACCCACTGGACTCCATTCCTTTCCCCAAGCCAAGAGTAGAACCCCCAACCTGGGAAGCACTCACCTGCTCCTTGGCCTTCAGCAGCTCTGCGTCCAAGGCCGTGGCCAGCTCCAGCAGGATGGCGCAGGGCACGGCCGAGTCGGTGGCCCCCAGGAAGGTGCGGCCCTGCCGGTCGCGGGGGAAGTACTTGGAGTCATAGTGGCAGGCCAGGACCAAGCGCCGCCCGGCAGCGGGGTCCAGCGTGGCCACTACATTGGCAAAGCTCACGACACCCCGCGGGGTCCGATCCTCGAAGGCGTCCAGCTCTACCCGCCAGCCCGCAGCCAGCGTGGCCAGGCTATCCACAATGAACTGGGACAAGATGGAAAAGCCGTCAGGGTGCTGTCGGGGGTGGGGGGGGCAGGTGGCAGCGGTTTTGGGGATATCAGCAGGGAGGCCTGCGGGGGAAGGTTTCACCCTTCTAAGGCAAGGGGCAGGGTCGGAGAGATGCTCACTATCTCCAAAGGGATCTGCCCAGTGCAATGGGGCTAGGATGCTCCGAGGCAGACCCCACGCGCTGCCTGACAGGATCAGAGATGCAGCCCACCTAGCCTGGCATCCCACCTCTGACGATGCCCAGCACCAGCTGCTTCAGAGGAAGGCGACAGAACCCTGCAGTAGCAGCCGTGGGATGATCTGCCTCCCACGTTTGGGCTCATCCTAACTTAGAGACCAGCTCGAGCCCTGGCACGGGTTCACTCTCTCCACCAGATTGTTGGTACTGACCACCCACTGCTCTGGGTATCCTTGTTCTCCATACAAATGTCCTGTTCCTTTGAGAATCTTAGTAAGTTCTCAGCCCCGGTGAATTCCTGTGGCAGTGAGTTCCACTGGCTAATCACACATCACAGGAAGCAGGTTTTCCTTTTACCAGATTTGACTCCTCCCACCTTTTAATTCCCTGGAACGTCCCCTTCCAGGCGCAGGAGAGAAGCATCCTATCTCCCCTATCAAGTAACAACTGGTCTGGAAAGATTGCTGCCAAGATCCCTCTTGCTCATCCCACCCCAGAGTAACGATCCCAATCGGTCCCAGCTACACCCAAGAGGTTTTCCCGACTCTGCTCAGTCTTGTCCCCGGTCTCTGGACCCCCTTTGTTCGGTGCTATCCCATGTGAGATGGGGGCCATTCCTGAGCATATCCAACTGGGTTAGCACCCGGGAAGAGCCGGAGTTTGCATTCAGCGTGTGTTACGCTGCCCGTCACCAGTGAATTCCATCGGCATCGCGTCACCCCCCCCATTGTTATTTGTTATTGTTTTTTTCTTTGTTATAATGGAGATATCCCATCTCCTAGATACTGGAAGGGACCTTGTAAGGTCATCAAGTCCAGCCCCCTGCCTTCACTAGCAGGACCAAGTACTGATTTTGCCCCAGATCCCTAAGTGGCCCCCTCAAGGATTGAACTCATAACCCTGGGTTTAGCAGGCCAATGCTCAAACCACTGAGCTATCCCTCCCCTCAGCTAGCTGGTTCGGGTCTCTCTGAAATCCCTCACGGCCCTCTCTGCTCCTGGCTACCCTCAATAATTTTGCTACTACCCCAACTTCCAGATCATTAACAAAGATATTGGACCTTTAGCCATGACTGAAACTGACCACGTGAGGTACGGCTTGTGGCCTACAGGTATTTGCTAGGTACGGCACAGGTATAAAGCAATGAGCATACAAGCCTCTGGCCTGAGAGACAATAGCACAGCTAAACAAGGCATGCGGGCCAAGAAGCCTCAGCGTACGTTGCTAATCAGATCTCACAGGACAGAACGCTGGAATGCCTGAACAGCTGACAGGTGGAGATGTTTTAAGACAGGAACATAAGCAGCTGTCCAAGCATAGGAATCCAATGCTAACTAATTAACATATATGCTAATAAGCTTGAGGTAGAAGGCCTAGTGAACTATGGGAGAAGGGCACCTGACATTAGTAGGGTGAGGAAATACAGATGACAGCCGCGCGGCTTGGAGGGAACTTAGGTCGCAACCACGCACGTCGGGTCTTAGTCATTCTAACCACACTTGGCCTGATCTTGGGCCAGGAACCCACCAAACCTCAGCCCGGTGGTTGGGAAGATAAGTAATCAATGTAATTAATCCACAATCAATAGATGCGGGAACAGTCTACACTGTGACCCAGGCCAGCTGACTCGGGCTCGGGCTGCAGGGCTAAAAGTTGCCATGTAGATGTTCGCTCTCGGGCTGGAGTCTGGGCTCTGAGACCGTCCCTCCTCATGGGGTCTCGGAGCCGGGCTCCAACCAGAGCCTGAACATCTGCACGGCAGTTTTATAAACCCACAGCCCCAGCCCGCATCAGCTGAGCCGGGCCAGCTGCAGCCACGCCCCGGGTCTTTCATGGCAGTGTAGACACGCCCTGAAGCAGCTCTTTGCTTCCTGCCTCTTGGCCAGTTTTGGATCCAAGACAATATTTTGTCTCTCACGCCTTGGTGACTTTGCTTCTTTAGTCCCAAGTGGCGCTTAGAAGTTGAAATAACCTTCTCCATCAAGCAACGAGACTCTGAAGTCCCCTCTGCTTGCCTGGAACCGGTAGCCTCTCCGAGAAAGCTGGTACTGAGGTTTCGACCCCAACCTCCTTCCTATTTTCCACACCATTGGTACCAACGTGCACCATGAGCTCCGCCCCAGAAACCCATCTAGGGATCTCGTGACCTTTGCACCTAGCTGGTTTCATGGTCACCAGGTCCCCGTTGTCTACATTCCCAACGGTCCACTACCCCACAGCCCGTCTTCCCTCTCTGCTGCAATTCCACCCCCTGGAGCCATCTCCACAGGGCAGGAGAATCGCCAGGCTTCACTAATTGGGGAGCTTGGAGGATCCCCCACATCCTGCCTCAGGGTCCGTCCATCAGTCGATCCGATGGTGAGGGAAACCAGCCCAATCCCCAGTATTCTCCCCCTTCTTCCCGCCCCAACCAGGGACATTTCTGACAAATCGTTTGTCCGTCAAAAAACACCAACTCATCCAAATTGTGTGAAACAGGGTCAGGTTCGACGACGCTCCCGCCTCGAAAAAATGTTCCAACTTCCACATAAAACGTTTCGATCGCTTCGAACAGTCCCATTTTCTGGGTCAAACCAAGAATGTTTTGTTCTGAAATTTCGGCTAATCAGACTGAAAAAAGGTCAAAACTGAAATTAAACATGGGAAACTGATCAAAACGAACCGTTTCCATTGACCCGAACTGGCAAAGAAACGGTCTTGGGGGGGTTGCAAATACCCGAGATTTTTGTCCTGATTCGAGACAGGAAAATATTTGGAACTTTCAAAAATATTTGCAGAACGGGAAAACCAATTCTCAACGGCTTGAACCTCGGCATGCTGGGTCTGCAATGGACATGTCGTTCGCACAGACGCTTCCAAAATGCACTGCGCTTTCAGCACCCACTTCAAGCTTCCCCAAGAGGTGCAGCAGACCCAACCCCAAAGATCTTCTGCATCTCTAGTTCAGGCAAGGGCGACTCCACAAACCCAGCTTAGCTTTGTTGTTTGGGTTGTGGAAAGAAAAAAAAACAAAAAAAAAAACAGCCCCTGGCTGCCAAAACCCCCAGTGTAGATGCAGCTGCCATGGAAGTGTCGTTCAGGGAAATTGTTCCTACATGGGCAAAACTCTTCTGTCAGCGAACACTGCGTCTACACTAGGGGGCGGTGCCGGAGGACAGCTATACCAGTACGGCCATATCTGTAGAGCTTGTGTAGTGTAGACAAGGCCACAGACTAACCCTGCCCCCACTGCAGCCAGGGCCCTGTCACTCCTTGGGGCTGGATTCTCCCTCGTGCAATGACAAACACCAGTGCCCTGCGGACACTGAGTTAGCGGGTCTCTTGCGCCCACTTTGCACCAATGGCAGTGACTGCCCAGGGTCCCGGGTGCAGGGAGGCAAAGCCGCTGTTTGCACCGGAGCCTGAAACAGACGAAGCTGCCCCAGAGCAATTCCTGGCCTCGAGCCACTGGCTGCAGCTGGGGCAAACCCCTGGAGCGTGCAGGGCCCGAGCTTACTCTGGGGTCCCACATTCCAGGGTGTCCTCTGAGCCCGGGATGCGCCCCAATCTCCAGCACAGCACCAGGACCACACATCCCCAAGGCTTCGCCAGGCCACAGCCCACACTCACCTGCCGCACCTTCCTGTTGCCTGGGCTGCCCGGGTACCGCTCGATCAGCATGGGCTTCAGGAAGGAGCCCCAGAGGCGCTGGAGGTCCACCAGGGAGGCCAGCCGCTTCACCTGGCTGCTGGAGAGGCTCCGGGGCTTGTGGCCGAGCTGCGGAAAGGAACAGCGCTGGAATCCAAGGGACCGTTCAAAACACACCCCGCACCAGGAACGGACCCAGACCATCCAGCCAACAGCAGAGGGGTCCTGCGGGCTGGGTCTCGAGCCAGCGGCTGTCTCCTTCCTCGTGTTCGTACAGCGCCGAGCACAACGGGGCCCTGCTCCGTGACTAGGTCTCCCCAGGCATCCTGTCCCCAATACAGGCAGTGGCTGCGAACGGGGGGCGCCCTCCCACTGTGCCCCCCTGCGCTGCACGACCCCGCTAGGGTGATGGAGAACAGAGCACAAGAGCCAGTGAGAATTAAAGGGGCTCTCCCTGCCCCCACCAGAGTCAGTGGAGGGGAGATGCCAGCGCTGGTGTTGCTACTGCCTTTCCAAGGGCTCTGGGCACCTGCATGTCACACCCAGGGCCTCCCCCCAGCCTGCCAGCCCCTGGACTCAAATCGCCCAGCTCCCCTGCACCTTCCATGCCTCACTGCAACACCCCCCCCCCCCCCGGCACCCTGACCCCACCCCCCCCCCCCCCCGGCCCCCCTCCCCCACCCCCCCCCCCCTCCACCCCCCCCCCCCCCCCATTACCGGGCACCCTGCCCCACACCCCCACCCCCTCAGACACCCTGCCCCCGTGCCTCTGGCACCCTGCCCCTACGCTCAACATACTCCCTACCCCCCTCCCCACCCCCCAGGCACCCTGCCCCCACACACCCCATGCTCCCTACCCCAACTTTCTTGCCCCTCCCTGGGCACCCTGCCCCCTATTCCCGCCCCCACATCCCCCAGACACCCTGCCCCGCGCACCCGGGCACCTGCCCCCCATGCTCCCCACCCGCACCCCCTGCCCCTCACCTGAGCGCCGGGCGGGCCCCGCGGCTGCCCCCCACCGGCCCCGGCCCCCCAGCCCAAGTACAGGCCGGCGCCGGCCACCAGCAGCAGCAGCAGGAGGAGAAGGAGGCGCGGGGGGGCGCGGCGCGGGGGGGCGCTGGGCTCCGGGCCGCCCCCTCCCCGGCCGCGCCGGGCCCCCGCACCCGGCCCTTTCCGCATGGCGCCGCTGGCAGACAGCGAGCCCCGCCCACGGGGAGGAGCCGAGAGGAGCCCGCAGCCAGAGGGGCGGGGCAAACGCAAGCCACGCCCCCGCGCGGCGGGTCCCATATAAAGCCCCCAGCCGCTTGTGGGCGGGGGCGGTCCGCAAGACCCACTCACAGGAGGCGGGGCCACGACGTGTTACGCCCTGCTGGGGCGGGGACGCGCCCTTGGGGGAGGGGCTACACCCACAAGGGGGCGGGGCCAGGGAAGGACACCTCATCACATAACAAGAGCATATTACAAAATGTAACCCCTCCTCCCCCCGTGCACCCCTGGGTCCAACCCCCGCCCCAATACAGCCCAGGGTCTGACCCCCCCCTGCACCCCTGAGTCCTACCCCCCACCACCATACCCTTGGGTCCGACCCCCCTTCCCCTACCACTTCCCTGGGTCCTACTCCCCCACTGCATCCCTGCCCTGGCTCTGACCCCCCTTCTCATAAACCATCTCTGGGTCTGACCCCCCCCCTCAACACACCCATGGGTCTGACCCCCCTTCCCCTAACAAACTCATGGGCACAACCCGCCCCCCCAACACACCCCTGGATACAACCCCCCCCCACTGCACTCATGAGTCTGACCCCCTCTTTGCCTATCATTCCCATTGGTACAACCCCACCGTGCACCCATGGGTCCGACCCCTTTTCCTGTAATACACCCCTAGGTCTGACTCCCCCGCACCCATGGGTCTGACCATCTCCAGCACATCCCTGGATCCGATGCCTCATTCCTCTAATACACCAATGGGTCCGACCCACCCCATACACCCAAGGTCTGACACCCCCCCCATGCACCCATGGAGCTGACCCCTCCCAACACACGCATGGGTCTGACACCCCCCCCATACACCCAAGGGTCCGACTCCTCCCCAGCGCACCCATGGATCTGAATCTCCCCTCTCCAGTGCACCCAAAGGTCCGACCCCTCCCCCCACTGGGTCCCGATGACATGGGGATGAGTGCACATTTATGACAGGTCCATATGGAGAGAGCAAGCCCATGGAAGGACAGAAGGACAGACTGACTATTGCACCTGGGCCTGGAAAACCGGGGGCAGGGGAGCGTACAGGGATGGATGGGTGACTAGATAGGGGGTGCCCCTGCCCCCTGTGCCCCTCAATATACCAGCAAGGAAAACAGTGCTTAGAGCCCAGCTGGCAGCAGCTGGATTGACCCCCCCCCTTGCTGCTGGCACAGGGCCCGTCTGCAGCACTGATGTCGCTGGGTCGTTCTAACCTCATGGGTCCCGCTGAGGGTGGTCCCTGCGTTCGACCTTCCTCCTGGGCTGTATAACAGGGTTTATCACAGGATTTGCCCCTCACTTACATGGCCAAGAGCACTGTGTGTGAGGTTGTGTGACACACACGGGGTGCTCCCAAGTGGCCAGTGCTTGTGGTTTCATCACAGTTCCCCTGGTATTTGGTGTGTCTCTTAAAGCACCAGCTCCCGGAGTCATGGGATGGAGTGAGATACTCGGCTTCCATTGAAACATAAGTTTCTAGGTGTCCATGCACCAGCAAATAAAAAAATCTCCCCATTTTTTTAAGCTAATGATTTTTAAGCCCATGGCATGATTTTGGGGACCACTCCTGTGGTTTGAACGCTTGGGACTGGCGATGCTGTGTTGTGACAACTCCCTGACACAGCAAAATGTCCCAGGCAGAGCGGCTTGTGGATCCAAAAGTGTGAGAGAACAAGGGGAGGGGGCAAGTGGAAAGGAAGGCTGGATATCGTGGAGCTCTCCGGGCCCAGGGGCAGGCTGTCCTGGCTAAGGCCTTAGTACCGCACAGCTTGGATCTGAAGCGGAAGAGTGCGTCCCTTGGATAACCAGACGTGGTATGGTTCGGTTTACACTTGCAGACCGGAACCGCACTGCGGCTGACCCAAGCGCAACCAGCTGCCTCCTTGAAATCATTATTTATTATACAGATAATTGTAGTGCCTTAGAGCACCAGTCCCAGGCCATGACCCCTTGCACTAGGTGCTGTACAGACACAGAGCAGTCCCTGCCCCAAAGAGCTGATGATCTCCGGATAAGACACAAGCTGACAGGTGGATTCAGGCTGACCGGGGAGTCCTTGCTGGGCAGCACGACCGTCTGTGTGCTTGGAGCCTTTCTGGCTACAGAGGCATCTCCCAAAGGGAGCCCTAGTGCTGCTGGGGTATTTAAACCCAGACTGGATGCTGGGGAACGGATTCTCCCCTCCATAGACACTGGGGCCCCCCACTCGGCCCCACGGCAGCGTCACCCATCGGCTGGCAGCAGGCAGGGTTCCCTCAGCTTCATGCGTACTAGGGGCAGCTCCTCCGAGGTGCTCAGGGACTGACTCCCGCTTTGGGCCTACACGCTGCCCTTTAGTTTCTCCATCTTACGCCCGCTGTGCCACCCGGGGCCACAGGGTGGGGGAATCAGCAGCTGCCGCATCTTCCTGTCCACAGCAGCAGCTGCCCACACACACACAGCGGGAGGAAAGCAAACAGGGATGCCAGGACGGGGCAGAGGAGGACTAATGGAGCGGGGAGAGGCTGGAGCTGGGGGAAAACAGGGGTGCGTGGGTGAGACCCAACAAACTCATCCCACCCAATTTCTAGCTTCTGGCCCCTTGGGCTGGCATCAAACCAGAAGAGAGGCCAGGCCTCCTGGCCTCTTACCCTGCAGGACCCATCATGCCCTTTGGAGGCCTTGGCTCTGGCTTGGTGCCATCTGTCACGGAGCCCCATGATCGGGGCTACGCCCCAGCTTCGGAACAGCCTCTCGGAGGAATCCGTCAGTGGGCCAGGTCCCTCAGGTCTTACTCGTCCTCCAGGATCGGCCATGTGGCCTCCCCACCTCCGAGACTGAACCTCTGGGCTCCAGCCCTCCTGCTGCACCCCACGAGCTCTGCCCAGCGGGGCCAGCCAGGCGCCTGGGAGAGCCTTGTCCCCCTTGCAGGGACTGACGCCCCAGCAGCACTTGCAGGGACGCTCGGCAGCACTGGCAGACCTGTCGGGTTTATTGGTCCCTGGAGCCCACCATGGGATGGCCCCAGCTTAGCGCCAAGACACGGAGGTTAAAGCATCGTCCGGCCTGGTCAGCCCACGCCCAGCCAAGCTGGAATGGCTCCCACAGCCAGACTCTGTATCTCTCCCCATCTGACCAACTTGGTCAGTTCCCAGGTGTCCCTTAGCCTGCCCTGAGGCAAACAATCCCTTTCCCTTCCACTAAGTAACCATGAACATCTAGGGGAAACTGAGGCACACGTAGGATTCATTCCAATATTACAGGAAATCCCCACTTTGTCACACCATCACTGCCCCCCATGCCCGGACATTGGGAGGATGAGCACCCCCGCCCCCTGGTGCCAGTTTCAGGCCCAGTTTCTGGCAGTCAGAGGTTTAGGGACGCCCAGAGTATGGGGCTGCGTCCCTGACCATCTTGGCTAATAGCCACTGATGGACCTGTCCTTCAAGAGCTTATCTCATTCTTTTTTGATCCCTGTTATAGTTTTGGCCTCCGCGACATCCCCTGGCAGTGAGTTCCACAGATTGACTGTGTGTTGGGTGGAGAAGTACGTCCTTGTGTTTGTTTTAAACCTGCTGCCTGTTAATTTCCTCCAGTGACCCCTGATTCTTGTGGTAAGTGAAGGGGTAAATAACACTTCCTTATTCATGTTCTCCACACCAGTCCTGATTTTATAGACCACCTCTGGGGTGAATCACAACAGCTCTTTATACAGGAATCCTATCCGCTCCCACCAAGCACTGAAATGCAGCCACCTCTGGGGTGGAACACAGCAGCTGTTTATACAGGGCACAGCAATGCTACATTGCAGTTCAGGACACATCTACAATTTGCAAGTCTCTTCCCAAAGTCTGAGGTGCTCCCTCCTCCCAGATCTTGAGGCTCATACCAGACTTCCCCTGAGGCAGTGGAAGAAGTTGTTTTGAGTCATCTGGAGGCGGCAAGGTGCAGGTTATGTTTGTGGCTTGGGCGTGCGGGGAACAGGCAGGGAATTATACAAAGCAGAAGAGCCCTGAGGGCTGATTGAAACGATTCTGCTGCTACCCAGGAAAATCCCCTAAATCCCCTTGGCCTTTATAGCCCCAAGAAAAGCCTAAAATCAGCCCAGGCAGGAAAGAGGAAACCAAAGTGAAGGGCAGACTGGCTCTGACGTCCCTAGAGAGAATGGCAGATCGATGGGCCCAGCTGCTGTGGAGGGCTAATTGCCACAAATGGGGACTTAGCCCCAAAAGGCGTGCGTAGGACAGCTGGGTTAGGACCCAGCAGCCATGGGTTCTAATCCTTACTCTCCTGTATTCTCTTTATGTGACATTTAGCCAGCCACGATATTGCTCCGAGCCTCAGTTTCCCTGTGTAGAACGACCCAGCTCATAGGGCTGTTGGGAGGGAACTGCCCCTCCCCCCCTCTGTGTGTGAGGCTCAGTGACAATGATGGGGGCCCATACAGAGCGGGGAGCTGAGAACTTGGCGATTCTCGGGGGTGGGGGTCAGGGCCTTGTGAGAATGTACCATGCTCAAGTGTGAGCCAAAGAGTCCCCTGTTCTTTGCAAACAACTCTCACCTCAGACCGGGCACACTCATTACATCAAATACGTTGCTTGCAGGGTACTTGACCATAAAAGGTAACATGGGAGGTCTCTACTGAAAACTGTCAACGTATCAACGTTCACAATCCTGGTGTGACGTGTGTAGTGAGAGTGTTATATAGTGAGAGTGTCACTATATTGGCATTTATGCCCTTCTGGTCTTAAAGTGAAAAGGAGGATGGGGGCAGGGAGATCCCTCAGGGACGGCCTGTTGGGGGGAGCTGCTACCCTCCCTGGCTCACTGCTGGTGATGCAGCGTCACTACCCTACGGCAGAACAGTCAATAGAAAGCCACCAAAGACAACTGCAAACAACCCAGACCAGGTGGAGGTGGAAGGGAACATTGCGCCAGACAGGGGATCTGCCGGTGAATAGAGAAATGACTTTCAGTAGAACACCAAGTGGGGAGATGCCCTCTGCATCCCTTCACTGAGGAGTGGCTTGGGGAGTGGGGTTTTCATGCAGGTTTGGCTCCCGGGGAGCCAGCCAGCTCTGCAACGACTGAACGTTGGGATGGGCAGGACTTGCCGTATTAGCTAGGAAAGGTAAAACGAAGGCCCATTTGCATTGAATGATTTTGTTTTGTGTTGCAACCATTTGTTTCTCTCCCTCGCTTGCTAGTGGAACCTCTGTTCTTTCCTAAATCAACCTTCCTGGGGGTCGTTACAAGTGCTGTGCATCACCGGAGCGGTAGTTTAAGGTTAAACTGGGGCATGCTGCACCTTTGGGGGCAGAGGAGCTGGGATTCCTGGGGGTAACCAGAGCCATGGGCTGGATATCACAGGGGGGATGCAGCAAAGGGACTCGGGTGCACCCAGAGTTACCCCACAGTGCTGGCATAGCTCAGAGGAGGAGGCTGGAGCAGCTCACGCCCAGTTACCATCAGCCAGGCTCCCTCACGCTGGAATTGGGGGGTGACTCACTGTTCTGGGGACCCCGAGAACTGTCACATCAAGTGGAGGGTTTTTCATCCCCCTGGAGCACTAGGGAGCTGGGTGCCTTAGAGAGGAGATGGGGAGGCAGAGCTGCTACAGTTCAACCCCCAGCGTGCGGCAGCCCTCAACCCCCTTCGTTCCGCTGCCCCGTCACATTCACACTCGGGGCCCCGTTTTCCTCGAGGTGGCCGGATGGACACGCAGCTGATGCTGTGATGAATCAGGGCATCCAGCTCCGCAGGTCGCTCGCTGCCCACCCCACACACAGCATGGCAGAGCCCCCAGGGGCAAGAGCTTTTCCCCATGCCCAGCCCGAGGCACGTCCCGTCAGCCTGACAAGGGCAGACCCCTCGACTCCATGCAGCCACGTGTGTCCGTCCGCTGATGGGGAGATTAGAAATAGCGCCCCCCACCACTGCCACTCCCCGTCAGCTTTGATCCAGCTTGGTTCTGGAGCCCAGATGGGGAAGGGGATTGTGAGACAGGCCATGCAACCCACAGAGATCGCACGAACCAGCACGACCTGCTGCCCTCTGCTTGGCTGGGTAGCACCATCTCCAAAGGCCAAACCCACCCCTCGGCATGGAAGTAGGTGGCTGTGTTCTTATACTGAATGGCGGTGCCTGCTCTGCAAGGAGCCCAGAGGCGATTCCACCCCCAGAAACCTTGAGAGAGCCATCACGGGAGCCAGGCCCAGCCATAGTGCCGGGCCCAGCCTGAAGGAACCTTTTCCATCCGTTTCCACCCACCCACAGCACATACTCAAGAGCCTGGGGCGTGGCTCAGAGCCATGGTTGGGGGCAGCCCACTCTCTTGGAAGCAGATGAGCGCATGTGGGTGCCAGGGCGGTTACATAAAGTGCATGGCGAGCTGGGTGAGCATGGAGATGGCTCTAAGCCCATCGGTTTGGCTAATGGCTGGGTGGTCCGTGCTCCAGAGAGACCCAGCGCTTCCTAATGAAACGGCACCACCCGGTACGATTCCTCGACTCCAAGGCCAGCTGGGACCACGGCGATCTCCCAGCCTGACCAGCTGGGTGGCACAGAACTGGCCCCAAACCATTCCTGGAGCAGATCTGTTAGAAAACCAGCCAACCGTGATTTAAAAGTGGTTAGTGACGGAGAATCCACCACGCCCCAGGGTAAGTTGTGCAACTGGTTAATTAGGGGCTGTCCACACATTATATAACACTGGGGGGCGGCTTTAATTTTGCATGGTTCTTTCCATGCTACAAGCGGGGCTTGGAAAAATCACTCCCCAAATGTTACATGGTTTATGGACTCTCACTAGCTTCAACTTCCAGCCCTTGAATCCTGCCACACCTTTGCCTGCTGTACTGAAAAGAACCCATGAGCAAGGTTTTGTTCCCCAGGTAGGTACTTCTAGACTAGGATCGTCACCCCTTAACCTTCTCTCCCTCAAGGCCTCACCCATCCAGTCCAGCTTGGTACAGTAACTGCTGGCCATAATAGGACCAGAGAGGGGGTTCATGAAGCTGGGCCCCAGACCCTATGCGCCCAGCCAGCCTGAGGCCATCTACCCATAGGTGAGCGGAGCCACCAGGCTGCATCGGACCAGGGGCTGCCCAGCCTGCCGGTGGCCAGTGCCAGAGGAAGGTGCAAAGATCCCTGCAGGGGGGCAGTTCGCACATAACCTGCCCTCCAGGAATTCCCTCAGAATTCCCTCCTGACCCCTAGCAGTGGCTGGGTCCTGCCCAGAAGCAGGCTGGTTCACAGCCCTTCGGGGACTAGTTCAGCATTTGTTATTCTGAGTCAAGATGCTCGTTAGCCAGAGAAGCGCCCAGTCCTTTTCAGCGTCCCCCTCAACTCTTGGGTCTCCGTAGCATCATGTGGCAGGGAGTCCCACTGGTCAATGGAGCAGCGTGGGAAGCAACCGGGCCTAGATCAGCTTTGAATTGGCAGCTGTAAGTTGCAGCGACCCTCCCCTCGGGCCAAACACTAGGAGGGCGGGTGGCAGCTTACCCAGCACTGCCACACCTGTTGTGAATACACACAATTAAAGGCTTGTCTTCACTGCAGAGTTATCCTGAGTTACAACCTAAGCATTGCACCTCAATCACCAACCGTCCACGGCGTAGCAGGGCCAGGAACGCCCGTTGGGCTAACATTCGCATTAGCACAACTCGCCCGCCCTGCAGTGCGGATGCAGGCTAGCTCCGGACGAGCGCGGCTCGTCCTCCAACACCTTCCCACCATCATCCCACGGGCCCAGCACGGCCAGCCAAGTCCCGCCACAATACACTGCGGACAGGGGGCATTTCCCAGAGCGAAGGGGAAGTGAAAATCTAGCCAGGGTGGGGGCAAGGACACACCTCGTTGGCCACAAGGGGGGGCTTGGAAAATGTCCCCCAAAACTTGGTTTTTTTTGGATGGGTAATTGGGTTAAGAAGTAAAGGCAATAGTTCACAAAAGGCATCTGCTTCCTGAAGACAACTTAGATTTGGATCATCCCAAAAACACAGCCCGCCCGCAAATGATTTCAAATCAGAGAGGCTCATGGGAGCTGCCTCGTTTGCCCGTTGCCCTTTATGGGCCAGACTTCCCCACTGGACTTCATCTCCCGCATCGCAGCCAGTGGCCCCTCTCCCTGAGCAGGGTGCGTCTTGCAAGCAATCGTCCAGCCCCCAGCTCCGAGGGACTAGGAGCAGGAAACACCTAAACTACCACTCCCATGAGGCACTCCCAGGACAGCCCCATTGCAATATTTCTGCTTTCCCCCAGGAGTTCCAAATTTCCCAATTTTGGCCCAAACCATTTTTTTTCATTCTTCTCGAAATGTTCCCACTAGTTTGCCTCTTGCGTCTCACTTTAGTTCTTCAAATGGCGCCGCAGCTCCAGCTGCTCCTCCCACGCGACCTGAGGGGAAGTGAGGCAGCCGCTGCCTGAGTTTGCAGAGAGCCTGAAATAATAGTTCAGATGGCCGGACTGCCCGCTTCATTTCGACGGGAGCTGCCTCCGACACAACTCCGAATGCCGCTAACTCTTTCGTGCACAGAAGAACGGGGCAGGAGGAGGGGCTGTGAAGAGCTATCCTAGGAAAAGGTCGGCATTAAGATGGTGAATGCATTACCAGCCTTTAATGCCACACGGCTGGGTGGCAGGGGAACATGATTCATTTTATTTTGGAGGGGGGAGCCAGCAAAGCGGGGGGGGCAATTTCTCTAACTTCCAAAAGCCCCTTTTTGCCAGGGGATGGGACGAGGGCAAAAAAAAAATCACCCCCAGAGTCAGTTTTTCTGCTGTTTAATTTGTTTTCCACTCAACAGTCATTTGAAATGTCACACATGCACAGAGACAGGCGTATAAATACCAGGCGGAGCTGTGCCCGGGCTGGGGGATCCGGAACCGGATCGGCACCTGGGGACTAGAGCACCACAGGCCGACAGCCTCCTTAGGGCAAGGGGGGCAGGGAGGATGCAAATGGGCCCGACGTGGAGGGCAGGGGACGGCCCCCTGGTTTCGGACCACGACACTAGCTGAGAATTGAGGTGCAGCCATTGGCCACATGAGCCCAGCGACACAAGAACGGGTGCCGCCCCACCGTACTCGTGCGTAAGCCAAGACACCAGGGCTAGGATTTCAAGGCAACTTGTGGTGGGGGAGCCGGGGGGGAGAGGAGATACGTTTTGTGGGTTCAAATGAAAAGGCTGCAAAAAGGAGGCCCGGTCCACAGCTGGGGGAGACGCAGTGGGTGGGAGTCCAGCACCCGGCTGGATGGAGATGGAACAATGAGGGGATAAGGCCGTGTGTAGGGGGCGGGGATCAGGACCCCAGGGGGCAAAGAGGCAGGGTGAAAGGCCGCTCTGGCTGTTAGCCCCAGTTCCAGGCACGGGGGGAGGCCGAAGGCCAGACCCCCAGCTGGCATGTCGGGCGGCACCAGTGAAGCCAACAGGCCCAGGCCGACTCACTCCAGCTGTGGGGCTGGCCCGGTGGTTACGGAAACGCCCACCCTCCCCTGGCACTGGGCCGCTCCGGCCTGTGGGGAGGGGAGAGCCGGGTTCCTTTGCCATACGGGGGTTCGAGTTACAGATCTGGACCCCAAAGAGCCAGTGACGCCGGCCAGGCTGGGGCCGACCCCCACTGCCAATCCCCCCTTCCACAAGCAACGCGGCTAGAAGAAAAGGGGAGGGACCAGCCGATGGCCGGAGGGAGGCCGGCAGCCGCCACCCCCTCTCGCTGAGAACCCAGGCGTCCCAGCAGCTTGGCAAAGTCAACTGGTGGCCACCATGCTAAGAAACCCACGGTCACGGCAAACTGCCAATAGCTCCGGAGAGGCGGCCGCATGTAGGCAGGGATGGGGACAAAGGGGGCTCTCTCTTTGGGGGGGTGCCATCACAGAGGGATGGGGATCCCCACCCCCAGCTCCCTTGCTGCTGTGACCCACCGGCTGGCTCTGAGCCCCAGCAAGCCACGGGTGGGGCAGGCCGGCCTCGGCTTGACAGGTTCTACCAAGCAGCGGTGGGCCCGCCCCTCTCTCTCTCTGGAGGCTGATTTCTTGCCCCCCGATATGTGTTCGCACGAGCGGCTTGGATTGGAAACAGGACCCCCAACCGGCGTGACGCTCGCCGTGCCAGCCTGCGGGGCCGGGAGCACAGGGCCCTCTCTTGGAGAGGCTAATCACTGACCCCCGAACGAGGGCATGGGAAGAGCGGGCCCTAGTGGCGGTGGGGGTTTCACAGCTTCAGACAGCAGAACCTGGCTCCGATCACGTGCTCCCGCCGGTCGCTGCCACGTGCCCGCTGGCAGCAGGGCAGAGCTGGGCGGAGGGGAGCGCTGCTCCAGCAACGGGGGCTGGAGAAGGAGATTTCAGGTGAATCCACCGATGACATACCAGTGCTCACCAAGCAGGTAGGAGCAGCGGATGAGAGGGGCTGGACACAAGGGTCGGCAGCTAGCAGGAGAATTCACAGCCGCCAACGAGCTGCGAAGCCGGGGCACAGCAAGGACCCCCTGCCCAAGGCAGGCGGGCGGGGCTGGCGGCTGTAGTAGCAGGGGGAGGAGGCGATCTGGCCCCGGCCCTGTATAATTTTGCAGGTGGGCGAGTCAATTTCTTTTGGGAAGGGCTGCAGCCGAGATCAGCACCAGACAGCCAGGCAAACAAACCAAACCCCACACACACACACACACGCACGAGACCTCATGGGCTCCCGCCCCAGCGCCCGTCCGCCCCACCTCACCTCCCGTCCTCCCGCCTGGCCGCTCGGTCCCTCAGCATGTCGCAGGGCAGCACCCAGTTGTTATCGTGCAGCCCCACCCGGCAGCCCGGCGTGTCCTTGTCCGTGCGCCGGCAGCACATCCAGTAGGAGCGTCCGTAAGGCAAGTCGTGGTGGTAGGGCTTGGGGTGCCAGCGGCACAGGGACACGTCCCCCTTCTCGTAGTGCTTCTTGCACTGCTTGCAGGGGTCGTCCCGGTACAGCGGGTCCCGGTTCCAGCGGGAGTCCGTGGCCTGCACGCCGAACGTCTCGATGATGGATTTGAAGTAGTGGCAGGTGCATTTCAAGGCGGCCAGCGACTGGGTGGGAAGGTAACTGAAGATCTTCACCATGATGTGCTCGGGGAGCAGCAGCATGTACTGGCGGGGCTCCAGCAACCGCTGGATCTTGAAGCGGATCTCCAGGAAGTCGTGGGAGACGTGCCGGTAGAGACGGCACAGTGAGGTGTCCGAGGCTGCCGGCTCCAGCCCGGGCCCATCCGGCCACTCCACGCCCCCCTCGCCGGTGTTCTTGCTGTCCAGGAGGGAGCCGGCAGCCTCCCGGGTGTCCTCGGGCCGGGGGGGCTGGGCGTGAAGGAAGAAGAGCTGGCCGGGGGGTGGATCCTCGCAGGCGGAGCACAGCCCGTCCGGGGTGGGGGTCCCCACCGTCAGACACACCGTCTCCTCCTTCATGTTCTTGGTGCTGTCCTTGCCAAAGAAGACGCACTGATCCACCACGCCCGTCACCACCACGTCCACGTGGAAGCCGGCCACGCAGTCCCGGGGCGTCGCCGCTGGCCCCCCCAGCTTCTCCCCGGCCCTGCCTTCAGGGACGGCGTCCAGCTTGCCCGGCAAGGCCTGGCTCTCGCCGCAGTTCATCTCCAAATCGGGCGGCTCGCTGGCCCCGTCGCCCTTGGGCGCAGCATTGGACAGCAGGAAGTCCACATTGTTGGGCAGGGAGTCGCGGGAGGGGCTGATCAACTGGTAGAGGTCGCAGGTGATCTTGTCCTTGGCATGGGCGCCGGAGCCGGTGGCAGAGCCCCCGGTGCCACAGCTCATGAACATGCAGTTGGGGCGGGCGCCGGAGCCCACCTCGGGGGGCGAGCGGGGGTCCCGGCTGCTGGAGATGCGGAAGGCGATGCGCACCTCGCCGGGGCTATGCTGGGAGTTGGCCACACACTCGGCCGCCTCGACGCTCCGCTCCTCCTGCTGCGACTCGAAATGGGCCACCGCCTCGGCCACCCGGCTGCAGTCCTGGCCCCCACCTCCGCCCGCCACTTTCTTCTCCCCGTCCGCCTGCTCCTGATCCGCGGAGAGGAACACCACGGGGGAGGCCGGGGCCGCGGGCGCCCCCCCGGGGCAAGGCCGCGAGTAGCTCTGCAGAGCCAGCGCCGTCCGCTGCTCCACCAGGGCCACCATCTCGGCCACGGAGAGCAGGTCCGTGTCGCCGCCCGGCTCGGCGTGGGCCTCCGGGCACAGGTACACGTCCTCTGCCTCCTTGCTGCCGTCCTTGTCCTTCCCCGGGCACGGCTTGCCCTTGCTGGGGTCATGCGAGCGCCGCCGGCGCTTGGCCTTCGAGCTGTCGCTCCCCCATTTGCCCTTGACCTTCATGGTGCTGGTGCGGCTGCTACTGCTGCACTGGTGGGCCACGAAGAAGGCGATCTTCTCCTTGGTGTTGCCTGGCTTGATGACGTACCAGGTGTCCAGCAGCACCCGGCCCTCCTCCCCCTGGCTGGGGCTGGGGGAAACCAGGGGAGGCGGCGGGGCCGGGGCGGGCGGGGTGTTCTCGGAGCAGGCCTCCCCGCTGTCCTCCCCCTCCTTGGTTCTGCAGGCGAAGTCCCCAAAGGGCTTCTTCACCGGGCTGCCGCCGCACGGCTTGTTCTGGGAGTAGGTGCCGAAGGGCCGCGGGCACCACAGCTGGATGTGCGAGAAGGTGTTCTGATCCATCCCGGGCTCATGGCACAGGCGGTGCCCCCCTAGCTCATGGCGCTCTGGTGCCGGACGCCGAGATCTTCACCGGCTCGGAGCCACCTGGGGAAAGGGAGAGACAGACACTGATCAGCGAGGCTGGCTGGAAACGAATCGCTCTGCCAGCTTGGGAACCAGCCCGGGGGTTCGCCCACCCCGGACTCAAGGATCTAGGAGTACGAGCCTCCACTGGGGATGTCTCCTTTCGAGAGGCAGCTATGATGGAACAAGCACGCTAGGGGAAGCGGGTCGGGGGCTTCCGTTCGCCCAATCTCCTGAGACGAGGAGGAGGGGGCAGCCGGCCAAATGGAAAGGCAGTAAGTTCCTAAGGGGTCAGAGGGAATACATGTTCTCACGGTGTGCCGGGAGCCTGCGGAACTGTCTGCCACAGGACACCGTTAAGGCCAAGAGCAAAACAGGATCGGTCGCTACCATGCGGAAAAAACAGTGCCCAGAGCTAGAACAGCAAATCCTAGAACCCTAATCGCCTGGAGCTCGGGAAGGGACCTGACCGCCCTCAAGCCTTGACGAGAAGAGGGCTAGGGAGGGATCTGCGGGGCAGGGAAGCCTGGGTTGCCCCCAACGAGTTTTTTTCACTCTCCTCAACAGCAGCTTAGGGACACATCTGGGGGGGACACACATTAATTTTAACCCACATGAACATCAATGGGATCTTCAAAATAAAGAGCCTTCATGAGACGCTCCAGACTTCTGTGAACAGACACGACCCCTGGAGAACGGGCACAAGCGCACGTAGGTGCAAAGGGGGATCGATCCAGGCAGCGGGCACATGGAGGAAGCCCGGGACTCTGGTGCGGGACCTGCCGCAGGGGCCAGCCTACCACGCGGGCATGAGAAAGCTGGCAGTGTCTTTCTGCAGCAGTGGGGGCCAGGATGGGAAAACCCGCAGCTGGCTCTGTGCCTCCCAGACACGCTCCCTTCCCCAGCGTGTGTGATTTCTGCCTCTCCCAGGGAGAGAGACCTCGACTCCCGCGGTCCCGGGCCGGCCTGCAGAGTCGGTGAGGCAGGCCGGAAACCGATCACGCCGCAGCATACCGGGAAACCTCGCTCCCCCCATCCCAGGCCTTCTCCGAGCGGAGCCTGCTGCGGCGCGCAAAAACCAACTCCCCGCCACCCACCCTGGCCCAGCGCGCCAGCCACGGGGTGTCCCAGGCTCGATCCTGCCTTCTCGGGGTCACGCCTGATTTGTACCGAGGTTCCGGACTGCAGCTCGGTGGGTCAGAGTCTGGGGGCTGCCTGGCGGCGCTAAGAGAATGGGCCACATGCACCCCTCTGTCTCAAGCGCTCCCACCTCCCTCCTGCTGACTCCCACCACTGTCCCCTCTCTCTCACAGCCACTCTCGCGCTGTGCCAGGCCTTTGCCACACTCTGCCGCTGCTCCAGCATGGGGGGCTGTGGGCGGGCTGCCAAGGCTCCCCATACACAGCTGGGAGTGGGCGGATCCACTCCCTAATTATTTGGGTGAGTCAGTCCGTCCCCCAGCAGCCGTCGCGAGTTCCCCCGGCAGCACGGTCACTAGCTGACCCCTCGTCGCCTCGACCACCCCCTTCCGGGCACAGAGGGCAGGGAATTCGCTAACAGAAAGACGGGTCTTCGTGCCCTACCGAGCACCAGGGTAGCAGTTGGCCGGATCCAGACCCCTGGGGAAGCTGGTCCGTACGAACCAGCGCGGCCTGGGAGCACTCAGACAGGTGATGGGCACAAGCACACAATACCACATCGAGATCGCGCCCCCTGGGCCCGTTCCCCAGCCCCGGAGCACCAGCGCTTCGGGCCACGGCACACGATGCCCACCCTTCCTCTGTCTGCGGGGCTGTAATGGGCAAAACAGGACTGGGAGCCATCAACCCTCGCAGCCCAAGTTACCGAACCGAAGCTCACCTGCAATGGGCACTTTGCAGGGATTAACAGCTAGGAAGATGCCCTCCTATGCTACCCCACACATGCTGCCCGCCCCATCTCCCTGCGCTATGGGGCCTTTCACCCTCCACAAGTCCCCATGGTGCCTCTCAGGTCAAGTCCTGGTCTTGGTTCCATGCAGTACACATCACCACTGAAATGCAGCCGCCTCTGGGGCGGAACATGGGAGCTGTTTAACAGCACACAGCCACAGGATAGATGTGCGGGACAGGAAGTGAAGTATCTCCTATCAAACTGAAACGGCAGGACAAGCTCCCGGAGGCACAAGTCTGAATTTTGCACAGACGCTGGGGTTAACCCTTCCACTTTGCGCAAAAAGTGCAATGGATTTTTCTTTTGAATGGCCACGGTCTCCGTTTCAGGTATTATCAGAAAGATGGTGTCTCCGGGGAGAGCCCCCTACTGTGCCCACGTCCTGCTCCTTGCAGCACAGCGCCCCCTAGCACCACACTGGGGCATTGGGGTCAGCCCTGACTGCCGGGGAGAGCGCCAGCCGCCAGCCACCATCCCCTACCCACGGACTAACCAGACTAACTTGTGACCCCCGCTCTGGGGTCAAGAGGCCAGATGGGGCTGAGGCAGGAATTCAGGCCCCAATGAGAATGTACCCCAAATCTCATGCCCACAGTCTGCCCCTGGAGAAGCGCCATGAGGCCCAGGTCCAGAGTCTGCCCCCACCGACCCCAAGGCCTGGGGCAGCACCAGGGGCTCATGCCCACAGCCTGCACCCCACCTACCAGGAGGCATTCAGGTATGAAGGACGACTGCATCCCTTCCTCTGCAGCCTAAAGCCCCCGGGGAGGCGGGACAGAATCACAGGCCGTGCCCTCAAGGGAGGACAGGCTACAGTGCCCCCTCCCTGATGCCACCTCTTCCCATTCAGCCACAACTGAGCGCAGCACAGCCAGGGACCCCTTGCTAGGGATGACAACTGGGCACAGACCCCCCCGCAGGACTGTGGCTAGACGCTGGCCACCTGCAAGCGACACCAGAGCGCTGGCCCAGCGCCTGCTACGTGCCAGTCTGAGGCTGCCTGTGGCGGGGCCGGGTTCTTCTTGGAGTCGATGCTGCTCCCTACACGTCCAGGGGAGTAAGTCCCTCGCTTCCAGCGAGCACAAGCACAGCCCGGCTTCCTCCACAAGGGAAGGGAGACAGGTCTTGGGGCAGGGAGACAGTGACTCCATGGCAGAGCTGGTAGAACCCAAGAGTCCGGACACCCAGCCCCCCCCCGCAACTAACCACTAGGCCCCACTCCCCCTCCAGAGCCAAGAACGCAGGAGTCCTGGCTCCCAGACCCCACAGCTCTAACCACTAGGCCCCACTCCCCCCATCCCAGAGCCAAAAACAGAACCCAGGAGTCCTGACTCCCAAGTCCCTTGTTCAGCCACAATCCCCCTCCACCCCCCCGCCCCGTTTCCAAACGCTGTGGAAAGAATGGGGTGTTATCCTCCAACCTGATGGTATCTTCATTTGACAAAATACAATATGAGGGGGAACGAGGAGTTAAGGGCTGGGAGCAGCCAACGTTGCCCGCCTGGGCCTAATCTGTTTATGCGTGGGGGGGGGGTCTCCGGGCCATAGCTGGGGTGAGGCACTTTCAGTACTTCTAGGGGAGCCACAGCAGGCAGGTGGGGAGGCGGTTTGAAGACGGATTCTGCTCCCGGGGCTGCATCGAGTCTCACTTATCCCAGGCATGGTCGCAGAAGCGATTTGCACATCGACCAACTACCCGCGTCCGAGGCAGCTGCCCATCCGTTGGGACGAGTTCCTGGGAGACAGACTGGACAAAGAACCCGCTCCCCGGGCCAGCAAGGCTAGAGACGCACAGACCAGGAGCCCATCTACCCTGGTATCCCGGCTCCAAGAGTGGCCGGGACCGGCTGCTTCGCAGGGAGGTGCAAGAAACCCCCAGTGGACAATTATGGAATAGCTGCCCCCGGAAAGCTTCCCCCTTCCACCAACCCATCAGTTCATTCTCTGAGGTACCAGATCTTAGATCCCTCCAAAACTTACACCTATATCCTACCAAATCGATCTGTAGGCGGCGCCGTTATCCACATAAACGCCCCCCAATCCTTGTCTGGAGCCATCCGAACGCTTGGCTTCAACAGGATCATGTGGCAGTGAGTTCCACAAGTTCATCGGGCTAAACCCAAATTCCTTTCATTACACATTCAGTTTCACTATCCTGCCCCTGCTAAGGAGGCGTGGGAGTGGGGAAAGAAACCTGCATTTGACCCTTAGTCTCGCTCCACAGGTCGGGGGCACTGCCGGAGCCGGGGAACAGAGCTCTACTGATAAGCGCAGGCGGATCAAGGGGTAGCAGCCAGGTGCCCTCACAGAAGCTTGGGCCAGTCAAAGGCAGGCCTGGGGGGGGGCAACATGGAGCCTGATCTCCCACTGGCATCAAAAGAGGGAGACGTCAGAGAGGCATTTAAAAGCAAGAGTTGGGGAGCCAATGGGGCGGCTGGAGCATCCCGCCAACATCCCAGGCCAAGCAGACTGCTCCAGCAGATGGGGTCCAGGACTTCTGGGTTCCATTCCTAGCTTTGCCTCGGCTCCATGTGAGACTCTTAGCATGTCCCTGCCCCTCCGTGCCTCAGTTTCTCCACCTGTAAAATGGGGACATCACGCCTTTGGAGAGGGACAGCTCAGCAGTTCTAGGTACTGTTATGCTGAGGGCCCACAGACCATGCCCACCCCAGTAATGGAAGTCCATGGGACTCACTGGCACTGGCCAGAGCGGCATGCAAGCCGGTCTTCCACTGGGCTCTGGAGGGAACATAGCCGACTGCGCCCTTTGGATCACAGACAGGCGCTGCCATAACCGATCAGAGCAGCGGAGAAAGGCACCGAGTCCTGCGCACGGCCACGGCCAGCACCAGACGCTCCCAGAAACCCGAGCAGAGAACGTGCAATAACCAGTGCACGGCGGCAGTCTCTGCCTAACCCGGGGCAGGGCAAGGCTGGCTTTGGGTCTGAAGCTGGGGAGTCGGGGGACGAAATCCTCTAGCTAACCAGCCTGCAGCTATCCCTATGTTCAGCTGAACGGCTGATGGCTTGATTCCTACAGGTGGGACGGGGGCACAAACTGCCCCTCAGGATCCCCGGGGTGGGCTCCCCCACCCCCATTCATGCAGCCAGCCAGCCCTGCTGGGGCAGGTTTGACTCCCACCTTTCAGGTGGCGTTATTTTAACCAGGCACAGAGCAGCATGACCCTGATGGACAGGGGATGGGACAGGCCCAAGCCTATCCCCTAAGGGCTTATCCGCTGGGCCCTTTCACCCACAGGTGCCATGCTGCTGGCAGAAAAGTGGTTTGGGAGTGGGGGGTGAGGGTACCACTCGGACCCCCCTCAGGCCTTGCCCGAATTTCCCCTTGCCTCTCCCAAGCCAACTTGCTTTTCGAGTTCAGAGGGGCCAGTGGTTGCACCTGTCCGCCCCACCCGGGGGGGGGACGGGGGGGGGACGACCCAGGGTCTCCATTTGGGGGGCATCCCTCCCCTAAGAGGAAGAATTCATTTCGCCTCCCCTTTTGCTGGTTCTAGAGCAGACTGGGGGGGGGGGGTTTGGAGGTCCCATTTGAAGTTAAAAACAAACAAACAGCTCTGGAAATCGAAGCCAGAATTTGGGAGGAAACCAACCCCAAGGATCAGGCCCGTGCCGGAGATCCAGCTGGCTTCCCCCACGGGGCTAATACGGACCCAGCCCCCGGCGCTGGGGGCAGGGTGAGTCTGGTGGATAAGGCACAGCGCTGGGAGTCCTGGCTGCTCCACCACACAGCCCCCTCCCCAGGTAGGGTGATCAGATGTCCCGATTTTATAGGGCCAGTCCCGATTTTGGGGTCTTTTTCTTAGATAGGCTCCTATTACCCCCCACCCCCGTCCTGATTTTTCACATTTGCTGTCTAGTCACCCTATCCCCGGGGCAACCTTGGGCAAGTCACTTAGTCGCCCCGTGCCTCAGTTTCCCCCCCCCCTTGACCTGTAGAATGGGGCTAATCCGCCTTGGGGGGGGGTGCGCCCCCACCCCACACCAGGCCCAGCCCGGGGGCGGCTCGGCCTAGGGCAGGAAGTGGCGAGTTACCAGCCCAGCGTGTGGCGGCCCCCGGGGGGGGGGGGTTCAAAGCCCGAGGCTCGCCCCCCCTCCCCACGCCGCTCCCAGCCCCGCGGGGCCCCGCCGCCTTACCCGAGCCCCCAAGGCGGGGTCCGATCCGCGCCCGCTCCCTGCTGGGGCCCGGCCAGCCACAGGTTGCAGCAGCCTCCGGAGGGGCGGGGGGGGGGGATCGGCAGCGGAGCCACCCAGGGCTGGGCGGTCCCGGCATCTGCCCCCCCCAGGGCCCCCAGCTCCAGCTGGCTCCTGGTCCTTAAAGGGGCAGCGCCCCCATTACTCGGGCCCGCCGGTCCCTACACTACAATAGGGGCCTTTGATCCCGACCGCCCCCCCCCCCCCCCGCGGCCGCCCCCGCCATTTGTTGACAGACATATGCATGGGGCTGGCAGCCAATCAGAAGGCCGAGTTTGGGGCATGCCCATATATGGATGACAGCAGAACCTCAGCCTACCCAGGGGCTTCCCGGTTAGGGAGCGTGGAGCTGTTCCCCAGCCTGGCCGGAGGCGCAAGGGCAGGGCCGGGCTGCTGGGAGGGGGGGGTGAGAGATTATCCCACTGGCTGAACACATGGAGCACCCAGCGCCAACGCCCCCACCTTGGCCTCCGCGCCAGCCTGGAGGCACAGATTGCCCTGCAAACACCCGCCCTGCCAGGGAGGGGTCTGCATGCCACCCTCTGGCTTCGGGTGGGGGTCAAGCTCCGCTGGGCCTGGGGACCTAGAGGTGAAAGTCTCCGGTATGAACCCCACCGTGAGCCATGCCCGCCTCTCAGCCTGTCGTTTGCCGCCTCCCGTGGGTCAGGACAGAGTTTGAAGCAGGAGCCCAGTAAACCAGAGGGCCTGGGGTCCCGGGATGGCGGCACAGGCCAAACTCCAGTTCTGTGCTCTCGGGCTGCAGGGGCAGCACCCACATTTTAGGTTTCCTGGAGCTCCCCGGCTCGGTTTGGCCAGCCAGCTGGGGACGCAGCAGGCAAACCTCCCCTGGAAAGCTGGGGGCCTTCTCTCTTCATGGTCCACATGCGACCTGATGCCGCAACGTCTGCCTGACTCTGCAGACAGCCTGGGAGGATGGCAAGGTGTGACCCGCCCAGCACTCACATCCTAGCCCAGTGCACATTAATTGCAGATGGGAAGGCCGCTCCAATCACCCAGCCCGCCCCTCCTGCATAACCCAGAGCAGAGAATAATAATTCCTGGGGAACTAGAAATAGACACATCCCAGCTGCTGGAAAGACTCCAAGCAACGGAGAATCCTCCCGCCCGTTATCCTGGCGGCGTGCTGGGGTTTCCGCCTTCCCCTACCAGGCCTTTCTGCAGCAGACGACACACTCCTTGGCCTCAGGGCTGACGCCACCTTCGCACTGCTTATGTTCATGCTACATCCCCATGGAGCCAGATCCACTGCCTTAGCCCCCGAATCTCGGCTGGACTGCGATACCCGGCAGGGCTGGACTCTACGGCGCACGCCCAGCTCCCCTCATCCTGCAACCACCATCCCACCCACGCACGGGGGGAGCCCGGATTAGAACCCTGGTCCTTTTGTTCTTGACCTCCTGGAGCCGGCAGCAGTAATATGTCCTTTTCCCTCTCTAGGGGAGGCCTCCGAAGGGCAAGGAGGATTCCAGGCCTCCGTGCCCGTCCTAACTGTATCCCTCTGCCCATGTCCGGGCACATCTCTGACGCCCCACAGAACCCTCTGCTTCCCTGGATGATGAAGGGGCCGCGGAAGAGCCGCAGCCAGGCCAATCTGGCTGGAAAGATGTTGGCGGATCTGGATCTTTGCCTGGCTTCAGTCCCGGTCAGTCTGGGACTTTGGCGTCCCTCTCTGGGCATCGTTCCACTGGCATCTCCCCCGAAGAGGGCACAGACTGCGAGCAGGTCCGGGGCACACGCTGCCCCTGGAGCTGTACAGCAGTGGAAGGGGAAGATGCTGGCGGTTCGGGGTTGCCACAGAGCACGCAGAGGGAAGACGAAGATACGCAAGGAAAGGAGGAGGAGCAGGTCAATTACGGCCTGAACACCAGCTCTCGCCTTGCGGAGAATTGCCACCCGAACCCTTCCACCGCCCAGCCAATGAGAGGAACCTCACAATAGCAGCCAGAATTCATCATCCTCACACCCCAGCGGGGAGGCCCCTGGTCCCCAGCATGTCCGTGGCCGCCCCTGGATTAGACCCAGTGCCCTCTCCTCTTGAGATTCTCGCTATTCCAGTAGCGCCCCGTAGTGGTGGATCAGCTCCCCAGCCTGGTAGGCAAGTAACGAAAAATCCGTGCCCTGGAGCCTCCCTATGTAGGTATCACACGTCCACCTGTTTGCCAAGTGGGGCTAGTCGGGAAAAAAATCTGCACAGGATACAAACAAAGCCCTAGGAGACATCTCCACCCGCTCCCAAACACGACACCTGCTGGGCCGGCTTCCCCCGTTCCAACCTCCCCGCTTCCTTTCGCTGGTATTCTTCCTCTCTCCAAGTTACCTTGAATTTTCACTGCTCTGTGGGCTTCCTCCATCCCCAACTCTCCTCCCAGCCGGGTCTGCTCCAGTGCCATTAGAACGGCAACTCAGAGGGAAGGAACCCCGAAGCAGCTAGGGCTGGAGAGGAAAGCAGGTGATGGAGGCAAGATGGTCCCAGGTGAGCCTAGTGTAGACGCAGTATTCTGGACCCCCAAGGCTCTGAACGCCAGGAGTTATGACAAGGAGTGAGATCTCAGCAGAGCAAGGACCGGGCCAGTGAATTCTGTGGTGCCCCTTTAAGCCAAGCTGGTGCCATCTGCCTTCTCCCTTGCCTTTAGACACCTCCTGCGCATTTCACTTCTGCAAGAAAGAGTTGCCAATTTGAGACGTTCCCTTGCCTCCCTGCACTGATTGACAAGCTGCATTTAAAGGGACAGCAGCCCCTGGTACACAGGCAACCCTACTGCCATCTGCTCAGGGAGGGGTGTCTGGGATGCCTGAGAGGAGAAGGCTCCATAGGGCTAAGAATTGAAACACTCCCCCGCAAAAGACCTTGCAAGGGCAGAGCCGACTCCCTAAGCTTCTGAGTAACAAGGGGGATTTACCAGCCCTGCTCTGCACCCCCGGCTGCTCGCCCACCACTCCGGCCGTCCCACCAGCTGCCGACACCTGTAGCCAGCTGCATAATCAGATCAGACACGAAAACTGCCTGAGCATCCCAGTTCTGCTCTCAAACTCAGCCCAGGTCCCCCCAGGCTCCAGCAATCAATGAATTTCCAGCGGGCTCATTGCTGCAATGTCTCGCTGCTTCTCTGGAGCTGGGCCCCCAGCGGGAAGTGGGCTCCCGGCTCTAGGCAAGCAGCAGATGCCGCGTGAGAGGGGGAGCGCTTTCTGCTCCGGTCCTAGAACAGTGCTCCTGGTTTGCTGGGTTTTCAAAGCCCTGGTCGCGCGGCCACCTCTCCTCAACCCAAATCCAGCCGTTCGGACGACCCACCCCGGGACAAGTCAGATGCTGTGATGAAGAGGGTGTTATAAGTACCAGATGGACGGATAGCGTCATGCCTCTTGCAATTAGGCCTGACGATTCTCTCTCCCCCCACTCAGTCTCTCAGCCGGCCCGACCGCACAACAGCGACAAAGCTCCTAGCCCAGAGTTTCGATTAGCCTCAATCCCACCGCACCTATGGGAGCGTCTGATTCTGCTAAACCTGGGCTGGTCCTGTGATGCTCAGCAGAGGCCTTTCCTCGCCAGGTGACAATTGTTTTATAGCCAGGGCATAGGTAGGAATTTGATATTTACGAACTCCCACCCATCTGATGCAGGCATCCGCATGCCCCATCCGCTCCCCAGGCACCGAGCACACAGGGGCTGGAGAGCAGAGGGGTGGTGGAAAGCTGGAGATCAAAAATGGTAACCCCGGGGCATATCTCTGAGCATGCTTAACGCATCGTGTGTCGTTCACCTATGGAACTCACTGCAGCAGGGTATTACCGAAGCAAAGAACTCAGAAAGGGATTAGGCATTTAAGGGTATGGAAAGCATCCACAAGGGTGGAAGTCACAAGGGCTATTGAACCTCGAGTACCAGCGCATTTGCCAAACAATTTGATCTAGCTCAGGTATTTCCAGGGAACCCTTCAACACCAGTTTTTTGAGGGCAGGAAGGAGGGTATCCCCCTCTCCAGTGGGTGACAGTGGTACAGTGCTATCTGATTGGTCAGTTGAATATTGGGGGAGGAGGGGTTTACCTCTTCCTGAACCAATCAGGACAGGCTACTGCTGGAATCAGGACTGAACTGGAACGGACGAACCCAGGGCCCCACCTGCTGCAGTAGCAGAAGAGGCCAAAAGGACAACGAACTCACCAGCTCGACTCTGCTTGTCAGAACTCCTGGGTTCCGCTCCCAGCCCCGGCATCGACTTGAGCAAGCCCCTTCCCCTCCCTGAACCTCAGTTTCCCCGTCCCTAAAAGGGGATAATACCTGCCTTGCAGGAGGCTGGCCAGGCCCGGCTGATGAGTATTTGCAGCAAAGGTCCTGACGCAGAGCAAATGCTGTTTGCTATTTGGACAGTCTCCTTCCTCCAACCGAGGAGCGGGTTCCCCTTTTGGGCCACCACTTCCCCAGAGCTTTTCCGGGCAACACATTAGCACCTTCCTCCTTCCAGCTAACTTCACGACCCCAGGCCAAACCAGAGGGTTAGTGCACATACGAACCTCGCCTCCGGTAAGAGAACCCGCTTCCCACTAGGGAACGCCCTCAAACCATCCAGCATGAGCGCCGCAGGACTCGGGCAGAAGGCAACACCTTTGCCTCGTCTGAAATACAAGCTGGGTTCTGGGAACATTTCAAGCTCTTTTGATTTGTTTGTGTAAGGCCCACATAACCCCAGCCCCCACCTCTCAAAGCCCAGCCCAACTGCGGGGCATGGACGAAGCAAGGACACACACACACACGAGTCGAATTTCCCTGTACACGTGGGGTGGGGTGGAGGAACTGTTTATGGCATTTCTATCCTGCTGATTCTTGTTTGAGCTCATAGGCTGTGCCATTACTGAGGTATCCGCGCTGCTCAGATGCGTTGACCACCATGTCCCAAACTGAATGAACTCTGAGGCCAAGATGCAGGTTAGCCTGGCATACAGCTGTTACCAGGTTCACCTCCCAGTTGTTTAGGTGTCCAAAAGGAGGACACTCCACGGGGCCCTGGCCCTGCCCCCAGCCCCGCCCCAACTCCACCCCTTCCCCAAAGTCCCCGCCCCAACACCGCCCCCTCCCCTGCTTCCCGCGAACATTTGATTCGCGGGAAGCCTGAAGCAGGCAGCAGGTAAGCTGGGGTGGGGGGGAGGAGGCGCGGCCCAGTCTCGCCCCCCCCAGCATCTCCAGCCTGGCTCGGCTCGGGCCCTGGGGTGCCAGCCCTGGGCCAGCCCCCGGCCGAGCACCCCCCGGCCCGGCCCCCGGCCCAGCAGCACCGGGCCTGGCCCCCGGCCCGGCCCAGCACCGCCGGGCCCGCATGTCCCGATTTTCCCGGTCATGTTCGGCTTTTTGGGATTTCCCCCCGGACGAGGATTTGAGGCCCAAAAAGCCGGACATGTCCGGGAAAATCCGGACGTATGGTAACACTACAGTTGTTATACTGGGCTTCTTTCCTTTCGCCTCCTTGCCTGATGCCCAGAGAACTCACCAGCCCCCGCCAAATGTGGCTACCCCACTTTGGACCCTGGTGCTCCACTTGATCCCACCCTTGTCAATACACTACTAAGCACGGGGTGGTGTTTTTTCAGGCAAAGTGCTTCAGGAGGTAGGACAACAGGGGTCTCCATTATACAGATGAGAGAAATCAATGAGCAGAAATTACGTGACATTGTCTCCGCGGCAAAAGAATAGAAAGAACCAAGAATCCTGCTCGGACCACTGCACCACATTGCCTCTGCTCCATTTCACACTCCCCACTCCAATAGCTTAAAGACCACTTGTTTGGGGGATGGATTATATGTACTCTCCGGTTAGAGAGGGCGGTGCAGCGCCAAACAAGGGGTGTCAGAAACTGGAGGGGCCATGTTTGTTGTGGGAATATGGCCAGGAAGCTGAGAGGGAGGGGAGGGTTGCCAGAAGTGGAGGAGGCCATGTTTGTTATGGGCACATGGACAGGAAGCTGAGGTCAGTTCTCAGACTCCCAGGATTTATAGAATCACTGTACAGTTACTGAGACACAACCACACAACTGTTATGCAAATCAGACCTTCACAGCCAATCAGCGCTCAGGGAATTGCACATCTGGTGTACAGCCCCTCCAATTGGCTGAGAGCACGTCTACACTGAAAACACTGCACCGATGCAGCTGTAGCACTTAAGTGAAGACGCTCTTACGCCGACAGGAGAGAGCTCTCCCATCGGCATAGTTAATCCACCTCCCCGAGAGGCAGTAGCTATGTCGGTGGGAGAAGGTCTCCTGTCAGCGTAGTGCTGTCTACACAGGGGGTTATGGATTTTTCACACCCCAAGTGATATTGTTATACTGACATAGGTCTGTAGTGTAGACATGGCCTGAGGAAAATTCAGTGCCAGTATCCTGCATAATCCACCCACCATCTCTTTCCTAGCTACTGCGGGGCAATCGGACACCCCGCCACAGCTTCATTTACAGAGAAACAGCCGCTGCCACAGCTCCGCACAGCCCTGCGCTCGGCCCTACTCAGCGCCCCAGCCTCGGAGCGACAGGGCTGCTGACTACACCACGCTCAGCACAGTCCACGGCTCACAGCCATGCCACCCCTTTGGGGAGCCCGCCCACCTTTGCAGCTCTGTCTTTTGAAGATCGGTTTCAAACTACCTAGGACAGCCGCAGCATAGGATGAGAAGACCAGTGAGTTTGATCACGCCTGAGCCATTCCCGTTCCGGGCCTGCACCTTGCAATAGCTCCGAGTGCTTTGCCCAGCCTTAATTTTAAAGGCCCCAGGTGGGGAGAGGCCTCCACAGCCAGATACATCTGATGGGTGAGCAGGGCCGGCTCCAGGGTTTTTGCCGCCCTGGAGCAGCAAAAAGAAAAAAAAGCAAAAAAAGCCGTGATCGCGATCAGCTCTACCGCCACCGCTTCAGTCCCGGACATGCCGCCCCTCACCGTTGGCCACCCCAAGCAGCTGCTTGCTGGGCTGGTGCCAGCCCTGTGGGTGAGAAGCTTCAGGGCTTAATTCGTAATCCCACCTTGTTACTTAGCACTTTTCATGAGTAAATCTCCAACTGTTTTACAGACGGGAAACCAAGGCACCTAGAGGGCTGTGACTTGGCCCAAAGTCATCCAGCAGGACAGTGGCAGAGCCAAGAAAAGGTATCCTGATTCCCCCCCAGTGCTCTATCCACTAGGCCCCCATTGCCCTCCACACCCGATCCTGCAGGGAACTCCCTGCCAGTAGACCCCTTCATCCGCATGGCGCTGTAGGTAAGACTGACTCTTAGTCTTCATTTAGTCAAGCTAAATATCTGATTCTCAGCGTGGCCCCGTACTTCAATCCTTTCAGCTCCCCGTGGCTGAATTCCCTCCAATGTGCTGATAGCTTTCTGGTAACGAGGTGCCCAAAGCAGGACAAAGGATCCCAGGTGAGGTCTCCCCAAAGCTGTGCAGCAGGGGGTTCCCTGGGTGCCACTTCACAACTAGATCCTTGTTATTAATCATGATGCTTAGTACGGTCCTACCTAAAGCCCAGCCAAGAACAGGGCCCCATTGCACAAGGCGCTGTATAAACAGATGGCCCTTGCCCCAAAATGCTTAAACTGAACCAGACCAGACAGAGATACCCCCATCTCATTTGCTGCCCACCGGCAGGAAACCACTTGCCAATGAGCAGGGGGTCAGGGGAGGTTCCGGTTTCTGGACGCACAAGTCCCCACCACGCCGTGCATTACTGATGGAAACCAGTGATCGGGTCATTCGGGGGTGGGAGGGGGCTTGCGGGCCACGAAGGACGCGCCAGTCGGGTGGGGCCTTGCCACGGGATGCTCAGTGAGCGAGACACACACAAGGGCGAAGTCCTTGTAACACACCATCAAAAGTCAGACCCTCCCCACCCCACCCCCAGTTCATCCCTTCGGACACCCCACAGCCCCACGAGCCCCCACCACACTGACAGCCTATAACCCCTGCCCGTCCTCCCCCTCCAACACCCTATTGCCCCTCCCCCACAGCCCCATGAGCCCCCACCCCAACAGCCTATAACCCCTGCCCTCCCCCACCCTCACAGCCCCATCCCCTGCACGCCCCTCCCCCACAGCCCCATCCCCTCTCCTCGCTCCCCATCTCTTACCCCTGGACAGGGGCCAGGCGCGCTGCCCCCTCCCCCAGCAGCAACTCCTCCTCCCAATGCTTCCGGGTTGCACTGCGCAGGCGCCCCCAGGGTCTGCACGCACGGGCGTTCCCAGAGCGCCCGCCGCCCCCGCACTGCATTCTGGGGGCTGTAGTCTCTGGCCCTCCCCATGGTCATCCTGGGGGCTGTAGTCTCTGGTCTGGCCAGGGCAGGGGCATTCTGGGGGGCTGTAGTCTCTGGACCTCTCCTCCCAGCCCCCCCATATGCGCTATCTCCGATCTCTTTGATCAGCGATAGTCAGGGGTTTCCTCTCCAAGGCGGGGGCATAGTGGGGCAGATTCCACATCCTGGGGCCCATTGTCCCATCGTGGGGGGAAGTGGCCAGCACGGGACACCGGAGAGCCACGGTTGGGAATCTGCCTGGGCATTGCAGCTGTGAGCCACGCCCGGGGAACAAGGCCTAGATCCCACCTTCTCCAGACCCAGACCCAGGTCCCTGCCCCGGCCCTGCTGCTGGAGCTAAGGATGGAGCTCCCCGGGGTGCCAGGAGTAGGCCTTGTATCCTCCCTCTGTCTGACCAGCCACTGGGTTAAAGCCAGCAGGGCCCATCCTGACCCAGATCAGATGGCCCAGCAGCCCGGGTGTGCAGCCCCTGCCTTGTGGGCGAGCTAGAAGGCAGCCCCACGCCTTGTTGCTGCAGTTGTGCGGCCGTGGCAATGAGGCGCTGTCGCCATGGTTTCATTTTATTCAGTTAAATACAGGGGGAGACGGTGCAATTTCTGGAGGCTCTTCTACACCCCCGCCCCCATGTCCGAGGCTCTGGAGTACGGCACACTAACAGAGTGGGGGTTGGTCACACGCTTGCCCATTGCTTGTCTGAGCAACGGCAGGAGGTAGGACACCAGGCGAGATAAGCTAATCGTCCTGGTCTGGCAGGAGACAGGGATAAACTGGTGACCAGCCCCCAGCACTTTGGTTTGGATCCCCTCTGTGACGTTGCACCCTATATGATTTTATGAAAATATGCTAATGAGTGTGAATATAATGTAACTGGAATATGCTTCATGCAAAAGGTCTCTCGTTAAGATATCATTACGAAGCTTATTATCTACTGAGTGTGTTCATCCTATTTGTATGAATGTATCATTCTTGTGTCTGAAACTAGAAATATGAAATATAACTCTGAGGGCCTATTGTAATTATGGAAAGTGTGGGCCATTAATGGTGGTTTGGAATCTTGATGGCTCCCATTAACCAGGACAATTGACTGCAGATGGCTCTGTTTACTTGTAAGTCTTCCTGTATAGGTTTGTGCTGGCAAGTGGGTAATGAAGTCTTACAGTGACATGTGATCATGTGACCTGAACTGGAATCCATCTTTAACCTTAGAGACTAACAAATTTATTTGGGCATAAGCTTTCGTGGGCTAGAACCCACTTCATCAGATGCATGAAGTGGAAAATACAGGAGCAGGTATAAATACATGAAAGGATGGGAGTTGCCCTACCAAGTGTGAGGTCAGTCTAACGAGACAATTCACTTAACAGGATACCAAGGGAGGAAAAATAACTTTTGAAGTAGTAATGAGAGTGGTCCATTTCAGACAATTGACAAGAAGGTGTGGGCAACAGTAGGGGGAAATTAGTATTGGGGAAAAGAGGTTTAGGTTTTGTAATGACCCAACCACTCCCAGGCTTTATTCAGGCCTAATCTAATGGTGTCCAGTTTGCAAATTAATTCCAGTTCTGCAGTTTCACGTTGGAGTCTGTTTTTGAAGTTTGTTAGTCTCTAAGGTGCCACGAGGACTCCTCATTGTTTTTGCTGATACAGACTAACACGGCTACCACTCTGAAACCCGTCTTTAACCTGGTGCTTTTCCTTTTAGAAGGAGGAGTGGGAACCCAGAGAGGGACAAAGGATTCCTGCCTTATGCAAAAGATATATAAGTGGGTGGAACAGAACAAAAGGGGCTGCAATCATGAGAAATCCCCTAGCTATCACCTGAGCTGGAACAGGGGAAAGGATTGGGCCCAGACTAGGAAGGTGTCCAGTCTGTGATAGAAGCTTATTGAAACATCTGAGGGTGAGATTTTACTTACCAGTTTTCTTACCATATTAGGTTTAGACTTGCGTGTTTTATTTTATTTTGCTTGGTAATTCACTTTGTTCTGTCTGTTACTACTTGGAACCACTTAAATCCTACTTTCTGTATTTAATAAAATCACTTTTTACTTAATAATTAACCCAGAGTATGTATTAATACCTGGGGGGGGCAAACAGCTGTGCATCTCTCTCTATCAGTGTTATAGAGGGTGGACAATTTATGAGGTTACCCTGTATAAAGCTTACAGATTTATTTGGGGTTTGGACCCCATTGGGAGCTGGGCATCTGAGTGTTGGAGACAGGAACACTTCTTAAGCTGTTTTCAGTTAAGCCTGCAGCGTTTGGGGGATGTGGTTCAGACCTAGGTCTGGGTTTGTAGCAGGGTAGTGTGTCTGGCTCAAACAGGCAAGGTTCTGGAGTTCCAAGCGGCCAGGGAAAACGGGTTAGAAGTAGTCTCAGCACATCAGTTGGCAGTCCCAAAGGGCTTTCTGTGATCCAACCCATCACACCCTCCCACTCACCTCTATAAGCCTTGCACTTACACAGGTAGCACCCCACTCTGCGGGTTCAAATCCCATCAAATTCAAAGGCAACGCATGCAAGAAAATCAACGCTTTTTTAATGCCACATACAGTTAACCTGTGGAACTCGCTGCCACAGGGTGTCACCGAGGCCAGGAGCCACTGGCCATTCAAAAGAGGTGGACACACATCCAGGACCCGTTTCCCCATCTCTGCACTTGAGGCAAGGATGGCAGGAGGTGGACTTAAGCTCCAATGCACTCTCTAGGCCCTGCCTGGCCCCTATTCTCTGTCAGGGAGACCCCAGGGGTGATCTAACTGCTGCGCCACGTCCTAAGGGCCCGATACCTCCAGCACAGTGGATTCCAGCTCCACCCTCTATCCGCCCCCTATTGGCCTGAGGGGGACGGGGGGCAGAGAATAGCCATAGAGCAGTGCTATCTGGCCATGCCCCTGGTCCACCCCCTATGGGCCCTCGTGGGGGCGGGGAATAGCCACGGTGCAGTGCTCTCTGGCCGCGCCCTGAGTCGCCTCTACACAGGAGGTTGAGAGCAGGGCCCTTATGCCAGCTCCACAGTATCCAGCGAGCCTCCTACAAGGGAGGCGGGGGGCTGGATTCCCAGGGGCTGGGTGTGCCCACCTCAGGCCCAAGGAGATGTGCCTCTGCACTGACCCCAGCTGGACGTTCCCCGAGTCTCAGCAACAGCTGTGGGCCACAGTGGACTCATATGCGCCCACGGCATTTGTTCACGGGCACTCCAGGGGGGCACCGTGCCCTGCGGAAAGGATACCAGGTAGTGAAGGTATCCAGGTACCCTGTGCGCCATGCCCACCCCCAACACCCCCTTCCCTCCATCCCTACTGGTTCAGTGACGGCCCCCTGCCCAAGACAGGGACAGTCTGAAGGAGTCCAGAACCCGGCTCCTCTCTCCCGGCCCCTAGGCCAGCAGGCGGGAAGGGCCCCGAGTTTGATTTTAGCAACAGCTCTCCGAGATCTTGTTGTCCCCAGGCTCCCTGGCACTGGGGAGCAGTTCCTTGCCCCCCAGCCTGCCCGCCGGCTGCGTCTGGACCGGGATGTAGCAGTAGGATTTGCTGCCCGCGGTACTGGCGTAGGGGCGGCGCTGCTGCTGCTGCAGCTGGGAGCCGCCCGTGGAGTTCTCCGAGCTGCAGTTGGACTCCGCCTCTGCTCCCCTCTTCCCCGGGGGGCTGGGGCGCCGGGAGCAGCCCACCTCCGAGGCCTTGCCCTGCTGGCAGCGGCAGGACGGCCCGTGGCTGCAGCTGTGGCCGGGTTTCTCCAGCAGGTTCGCGCCCAACTGGCACCTCTGCCACTTCCTCCGGATCTCAGACTGGACCTGAGGCAGGGCAGAGAAAAGGAGGCGGGGGGTCAAGTGATGCCCAGGGGACGGGTGAGACCCTTGGTTCATGGGGGGCAGGGGGGAAGCCATAGCAGTGCAAGGGGCTTCACACAAGCCAGCAGGGGGTTAAATGATGGTGTGATATTGGTATCCCATTGTGTCTTGTAAATGGAGAGAGAGAGAGAGAGGGAGAGGGAGCTGTATGCACAGAAAGGTGTTCACTATCACCGGGCCAAATCCCACCTGGTGTCAATGGGCCGTAGCTCCATTGGAGTCAACGGGACAGATCCCAGCTGGTGTCAATTGGCCGTAGCTCCATTGGAGTCAACGGGCCAGATCCCAGCTGGGGTCAATGGGCCAGATCCCAGCTGGGGTCAATGGGCCGTAGCTCCATTGGAGTCAACGGGCCAGATCCCAGCTGGGGTCAATGGGCCGTAGCTCCATTGGAGTCAATGGGCCAGATCCCAGCTGGGGTCAATGGGCCGTAGCTCCATTGGAGTCAACGGGCCAGATCCCAGCTGGGGTCAATGGGCCGTAGCTCCATTGGAATCAATGGGGCCAGATCCCTGCTGGGGTCAATGGGCCGTAGCTCCCTTGAAGTTTCCACCAGCAGAGGATCCGGCCTGAATAGATCCACTCCAGCCCTGCAAAGGGGTCATCACTGAGATGTCGCATCAGCTGAGCCTTGGCCATCAGGCCCCTCCACGCCTCCCCAATAAATAATAATGCATTAGCTGCTGTGCAATGCCTTGCCTCTACTCCCCAGCCCGGCTCTGCTGCCGGCGCCCCGTGGCATGCCGTCACCGCGTGATCTCTCACCCACCACTTTCTGGGAAGGGCGCCGGCCCCCACCCTTTCGCCTGGGAGCCAGCACTGCGGCGTGTGAAGGGTTAAGGGGAATCAGAAACTGCTCTGTCAGCTCCTAGTGGTGGTGGGGAACCTACCTCCTTGTTGACGAAGCAGTAGAGGATGCTCACCAGAAGACCCTGCAAAAGAAGAGCAGATAAAGACAGGGCTGGGCCCAGTTCCCCTGGGACACACCAGGGGTGGAGAGGTGGGGTGAAGCTGCTTTTCGGGAGGCTCCATGCCCAGGCCGGATTCCACGGCTGCTCGGCGTTCAGCTGCCCTTGGCCAGCTCCCTGCTCAGCCGGCGGCACCACACCTGTGCCTCGCTGGCCTCTGGGTGCCAGGGGGCTGACCCTACAGCACCCCACATGGCTTGAGCGGGGGATGCTGGGGAACTCTGTCCAACCCAATAGCAGGCACCTGCAAACAATCCCCAGAGTTGAAGCCCAGCCCCTGGGTAGGCCGGTCCCTGTTCCCTCACCCCCATTCCTCCGGGGCTGGGTGGCCCCGGCACCCCCCTGCCCCAAACCCCACCCCCAGCCCCGGGGGTGTCCGGCTCTGCTCCCTACCTGGAAGGAGCTGAGGAAGAGCTCAAAGAAGAGCTTGACGTAGCGCAGCGTCCCCTGGGCCTGCTCCTCCGTCACCAGGGCAAACACCACCTCATGGATGCCCAGCAGCGGGATCAGGGTCAGTGTCGACTTGGCCAGCCTGGGAGAGAGCAATAGGGAAGCGGGGGGTGAATTGCCCCCCTGCTAAGCCCCACAGTCGTCCCACGGGGCAGGTCAGCTCCGAGCCGGCCGCAGCCCAGAGCCCAGCCAGGCCGCACGGCCCTCCGAGGCAATGCAAGGGAACCAGCCACAGGGTGTGGGCCTCCCCCAGCGGGGCTGGGATCCTAGCCTGGCGTCTTCCCAGCCCCCACAGGTGGCAGGGCCAGTTCTCAGACCGCTCAGTGCATCCGGCTGATGCTCCGGGTTTCCACGGTGTCATGGGATAGTCCCTGGCCTCAGCTGGGGCACGGACCAGGCTTTCTGCGTCTTGGCCATGAGAACGAACTTCCAGCAGCCCAGCGTCCCCCGCCGAGCCCCC